>NW_008236769.1:12828157-12860083 GCF_000691975.1 Corvus brachyrhynchos | reverse complement strand
AGATGCAGATTTGCAACAACTGTAACTACAAATTAGTGCCGCTGATCTAGAAACAGCCTTTCTGCAAGAGCTCCCTTCCCACACCGAGGAAAGTAAAATCTCACCCGTGTCATTTTAAGAAAGTCTAACGATGGCCTGTTCCATCGTACATCCTCCTCCCGTCTGCGCTTCAGCCGGCTTTTCTTTTCGTTCAGGACGCAGGGCTGCGAGCGGCACCTCAGCAGGCCCTGCCGCCGGCTGAGCTCGGGTGTGGAGGTGGGAGTGCTGTTGGCTGAAGGCATGAGATTTCCTGTCTCGGTGATGTGCTCCTGGGAGAGGGAGAGGCGGCGCCTTGGGTTAAAGTCACAAGGGCCTCCAGAATTCCAGCGGGTGCTGGAGCTTGTGCTGCCCTCACTGCTGTCCACAAACCCGCTGCTGGCAGAGGAAGGTCTGGGTACTGGAGAGGTGTTGAAGCTGGTGATGGTGAAGACGTTGTTTAGGGACAGGATGTTTTGTGGCAGGCTGATGCTTGTGCTTCTCTGCAAGGTGGCACTTCCGTGGCTGTTGCAGCGCTGCAAGGTAGCGCTGCCGCCGCTGTTACAGCGTCTCTTTGACACTGGAGTCCAAACCTTGGAGCTGCCCGGCTTCCAGGGTGACCGGCAGCGAGCCAGCTCGTCCGGCTCCGACAGGGACCTGCAGTGGCGCTTGGTGGGCGGTGCCAAGGGCTGACCCGAGTTCTCGTTCAGGTTTAACTCGCTTATCCATCCTGACACCATGGACGTGTTGGAAGATTCCTGCCCACGGCAGACTGCCATTGCTGGCAGCGCTGGTGCTGAACGGGCACAGTGGGAAAGGGTAAGCTGAATTCCTGGTTGTGTCAGGCTGGATTGGGTAACCCCCATTTAAAGCTTTCCAAGGACTGTCTTCTGAAAGCAAAAAAAGATATAGGTAAAAGATGAAAAGGGAAAGAACAATTTGTTTTAAACCTAGTTTAATGTATAGCCATCAAAATCATGTTTAGAAGGCTGAGCCATAAATACCCAGCTCTTAATCAAAATTTCACACTAAAAAAAAAAAAGATAGAAAATTCAAAAAACACAAAGACCAAAGTATTTCAGGAACCAGTCCAGGCATTCCAATGTATAAGTATTTTGTTAATACCTTTTCCTTTATACTGAATAATTACAATATGTGCTTTTCAGTGAGCAACAGGGACAGTTTCTTAGTGTACACACATACCACAATTAACAGTGAACAACCTCAGGTACAACCAAAACAGATTAACAATGTGAGAAGCCAACAGGGAATTTTTTTTTCTTTAATGCAAAAGCAGGATAATCTCTTCAGACTGCTGTTCTTCATTTAGCTCTTATACTTTTCTATTAAGAACACCTTATTAAAGAAAACTTGCAAAGAGTGTTCACATTCTCCAGTCTGAAAAGCTTTACTTTAAATTAGAAACAGTATAAAGTTAAATCAGATTGAAGATTGTTGTCTTCCCCCCTCCCTTACACTCTGAATATAAGAAAAAACCCCAAATCTTAATTCAACACATAAAATAAAGTATCCCTTAAGAACCTCCTGCAACTTTTACTGTGAATGCAGACATAGTGCACAATTTCTCATCTGAAGTGGCAATGCTGGGTTAAAAGCAGTCTGCCAGTGCAGCCTCTCACTCTTTTGTGAAGCGTTTCTTTGAGAACATTCTGCACATTTTACAGCTGTTCCTCCACATTATACAATGAAGTGTAAGAAGAACTACAGCAGACTTTGGATTTGCAAATTGAAAAGCAGCAAAACTCTTGGCCAGCTAACAGTGCTTCATGCTTGGTTAGAAAATTTGCTAATTTAAACCAATTAGCCAAATAAGTTTCACTTATCCTGGCTTTAAAGAAAGAACATTTAAAATACCCATTTTTTTCCCATACACCTATTTTAAGAACCTAGATAGAGCCTAAACACTAAATACTAGTATATTCTTATGGTTGACTTTCTAAACTAAGTTTTAGAGTAATTTACAGCTAAAAGATTGCTGAGTAGCTTTAAAAGTTGCAAACCCAAATAGTTGTACATGTTCCATGCCCAAAGTATGTCATGGATTATCCTGTTTATTTGGATCTTATTTAAAGAACACCCTATTGTCTCAAAATCATTTAACTGTGCAGACAGCTGGCCTATTCAAACATGTTTTATTAGAATTCCTCTGTCCTTCCTCCTCCATTCTTTCAGATGGGTACAACCACATACTGTGCTTTGCCTTAAGCATGCAAGCTCTGCAAGGCAGGGACCATCCATAATTCAATGCAAGTCAAAGAGCCAACACAATGGGATCCAGCTAATGTTTGAAACTCCTAGCATCTACTGTAGGACAATTTCCTAGCTTGGACTTGCTTGATTTTTTAAAAATCCTTAGGAAGTTTTCTTCCAGGCTGGGAGGCTTATTTAAAAGTTTAAAGTAAAAAAAAAGCCAAGAGTTGAACCTGTGTTTTAATTGTTTACATGACAGAAGCACCTAATCATTTAGACTGGAAAACAGCTCTAAGATCAGAGTCCAACCATTAACTCTGCCAAGTCCACCACTAAACCATGTCCCAAGTGCCACATCTACATGTCTTTTAAATACCTGCAGGGATGGTGACTCCACCACTGCCCTGGGCAGCCAGTTTCAATGCTTGACAGCCCTTCAATCGAAGAAATTTTTCCTAACATCCAATCTAGGCTTCTCCTGGTGCAATTTGAGGCCATTTCCTCTTGTCCTGTCACTTGTTACTTGGGAGAACCCCTTCCCTCATGCACTAGATAGGTCACCTTGGTAGAGAAGGAAACCAGGTTGGTCAAGCAGGACCTGCCCTTCATAAAGGCCAGACTGACAGGCCTGTAGTTCCCCAGATCCTCCTTGTGGCAGATGGGTGTCACATTTGCTGACCTCTGGTCAGCCAGGACTGCTGGTAAATGATGGAGCGTGGCTCAGTGAGCCTGTCCATGAACTCCCTCAGTCCTCTTGGGTGGATCCCATCAGCCCCATAGACCTGTGTGTGCCTAAGGGATGTGGCAGATCTCTGACCATTTCCCCTCGGATTATGGAGGCTTTATTCTGCTTCCTGTTCCTGATTTCCAGCTCAGGGGGCTGAGTAGCCAGAGAACAACTGGTCCTGCTATTAAAGACTGTGGCAAAGAAGGCATTAAGCACCTCAGTTTTTCCTCATCCTTTGTCCCTATATTCCTCCCTGCATCCAGTAAAGGATGGAGATTGTCCTAAGCCTTCCTTTTCTTGCTGATGCATTTACAGAAATATTTCTAATTGTGTTTTATGGCAGTAGCCAGATTAGGTTCTTGCTGGACTCTGGCCCTTCTAGTTTTCTCCCTGCATAATCTCAAAACATCCTTGTAGTCCTGAGTTGCCTTCCCCTCCCTCCAAAAGTCAACTCTCCCGGCTTTTTTTTTTTTTTTTTTTTTTTTTTTTAGCTTTGATTTCCAGCCAAAGCTCTCTGTTCAATCAGGCCAATCTTCTTCCCCACTGGCTCATCTTTCAGCACGTGAGATAGCCTGCTCCTGCACCTTTAACATTTCCTTCTTAAAGCACATCCAGCTTTCCTGGACTCCTTTGTCCCTCAAGACTGCCTCCCAAGGGATTCTGTCAACCAGCCTCCTACACAGGCTGAAGTCTGCCCTCCAGAAGCTCAAGGTGGCAGCTCTCCTGATCTCTGCCTCCTTATTTCTCCAAGGATCAAAAACCCCAGTCACTGTGACCAAGGCAGCCTCTGACCACATCACCCACCAGTCCTTCCCTCTTCAAACCCAGCAGGTCCAGCAAAGCATCTCCCCTGGTTGATCTCACTCATCAGCTGCATCAAGGAGTTTTCTTCCATGCAGTCCAGGAACCTCGTAGACTGCTACCTCTCTGCTGTACTGTACTTCAGCAGACATCTGGTAAGTTGAATTCCCCCACAAGGGGGGACAACAAGGACTAGTGATTGTGAGACTTCTCCCAGCTGCTTACAGAGTATTTCGTCTGCCTCTCCATGCTGGTTGGGTGGTCTGTAACAGACTCCCACCAGGATACCTGCTTAGTTGGTAATGCTATTTAAGATAAAGCATCATTTGCCTTTGAAACCTCTCACAAACCAAGATTAACGTTTTAGGAGGAATCCCACTGAGCAAATAAAAGTCCTCCATGCAAAGAGAAAACATAACATGCAAAATTTCAAGTCCACGCCTTAATAAGGCAGTGGAAAGTTTACATATCAATAACTGGGACTTTTGCTTTTGCTAGGTAAAACTTATTCTAATAGGACCAAGGAGCAATAAAAGCAAACAACACTTCTATGAGGGCACTGGACTTCACCTTATGATTTGCATCATGCTATATGTTCTATGTGGCAAAGAATAGAATAAGGTGTACAAAGATTTCTACTAGCTGAGGAATCTGAAGATGTTTAACATGAAAAACAGCATTTCTGTGCTTCTGTACACCAAGGCAGATATTGAACAAAAAGAAAGTGTTACAAGGGCTTTTTACTATGCAAAGCAGATCACAAGTACAAAACTAACAACCAGCTATTCCCAGTATTGTTCAAAGACCAGCTTAAACCAGCAGGCTCTACAGCAGCATGCTCCATCCCCCTCACCTTATTTACAAAAGAAAGGCTGCTTGCTATACCAATTACCTCAGTAAAACACAGCTAAGGTTTCTGAAGAACTTACCATTGATTTCGAAAGGGAACAAGCTGCCACTTTTGTTCAGCTTCTCAGATGAGTACTGAAATCAATCAGAAAAAAAAAGTTTTAACTGTGGAAAGAGTCAGCATTCACTTCAAGGAAATTGCATGCAGTTTTTAGTTTTCCTGTATGTGCACTTAACAATGCCTTTTAAAAGATGGGGTTTATTCAAGATTTCTTGAAGAAATTCCTGAACAGCTGATCTTTATAAATAAAGCCTCTGGCATCTATTTATAATGTTTTCTGATATACTGCTAAGTATCAAACTGTTTCAAGAATTACAACATTAGCCCATGTGAATAAACTGGAAAATTAAGAGTGATAATTCATCTTTAATGAAAAAGCTTTGATCCAATTCTCATTTCAGTAGAGAGGAAATTACAATCTGGCAGTTGGGTTTCCATTTTCAATCTTAAGGCTAG
The DNA here is from genome assembly GCF_000691975.1 of Corvus brachyrhynchos. NCBI lineage: Eukaryota > Metazoa > Chordata > Aves > Passeriformes > Corvidae > Corvus > Corvus brachyrhynchos. Next base: position 12,854,963 of record NW_008236769.1, on the reverse strand, counting down.
AAGGCAAAACACTTCATCTTCAGCTAAGAGACAAGAATAGCTTTAACTAAATTAAATATACAAGCTCTTGAGGTTCACCACCATGAACACTGTTCCAATCAGGCTTTATTAGTATTTTACATTTTCTTATAATCAATGCAGTGACATTTTTTTTTATTTCTTCAAAGTAGAAAAGCCATTGAAAAAATCTTTCCTATCCCCAAAACATCTGTTGCAGACTGACTGCTTTTTAAATCTCAACTTACTGGTGGTGGCTCCCTACTCAGAAACAACATAATAGACATGCTTAAAACAAGGTTTGTGTATAAAGGCCTTCAATTAAGCCTCATCAGTAGCATCGGCACAGTAAGACAAGTTTGCAACTAATTTTACCTAAAAAATTACTACAAAGGCATTCTTAATGGTCTAGATTTCTCAGACAAAGCATAGAGCTTGCAATCTGGCCTCCTATAAAGGAGCTATAAATAAGTGGCTCATAGCTCCATCAGCCCAAGGGTCATTATTCACTCCCCTACCACCACCTCAGGATGGAGAGGAAGATTGCTTTAAAAAAGAGCAACACACTTTATGTGAACATTGTTCTTTGTGTATAGCCAAAGATGATAGCATTGTACATACGCTTCCTTTCCAGATACAAAGTCAATTTTTAAACAAACATCCTTGGGCTACAAAGCTTTTTCTTTTTTTTCTGTACAGCAGCACATAGTGCTAGTGACAACTTTATATCCTTGAGCCCCACAGAGAAAAACATTAAGCTGCGGTAATATTCCCTTGGTGTTATTGTTTTAGAGGTAGGAAATAATAGAACAGATGAAAGGATAGGACAGCAATGAGATTTTTAATCTTATTTTTTATCAGCATCTGCACATGAGACAATCCATTTCATTCTTACTTTCCATTTGCATCTGTAGATGCATTTATAACCTCCTTTTAAAGAAGCTACTTCAAGTAAACAGCAGAACCCCAAGTTTAAATCTCCATTGAATTTGCTATTAATTAGTCTGATTCAAACCACTTGAAGTCTGCAACTTGCCAGTTTTATAGTAGTATTCACATTTAAAAAGCCAGTATCCATCATTTACTCTAATCAGGTACCAGCTTCATGTGAAACACAGGAGCACATTAAGGTAACAGTAGCTACATTCCAGCTGTCCCAGAAGGGGAAATGGACGAACTAGAGACTAAAAGATAAGGTCTTCAACAAATTCTTCCTTTCCAGCTTTCCCCAAATGAAAGGCAACACCAACCTATTCAACTATCAGAGAGTAGCTAAGGAAATGTGTTATTGGAACAAAATTCTGTGTCAAAAAGTCTTATAGCTGATTTATCCTGAACCAGATGAAAAGGGCAGAAAGATGACTTAGTATGAGCATAATAGGGATGTTTAAAAGACTGTTTATTCACAGAGACCAAGATATTCAATGCTTATAAGGAACAGAACCTCAAGCACAATCCTATGTGGCAGTTGATACTTAGTTTTTAGAGTTTTACAGCCAAATGCATCTTTATCAAGGTTCTCTTCATGGATGTCCAACTTGTTTGATTACCTGCACTTTTACCACCTTAAAAAGCCTTGTCCATCAGGTAGACACTAAACTACTTTGACAGCTGCAGAGCACTGAAAGCATTTTTCAGGGTGAACATGGAAAAAGTGAGATCACATACACACAGACCATTTGTCCTCCAGAGAACTGCAATGTTCTCTAACTCAGACAGCAACCTTGTCTTTACAGCTATTTCTGACCAGGTTCTGGAGAAGTCAGTGCTCAGTTCCATGACAAAGCAGACATATTTTCTCTGCAACTTGGGATCATTTATACAGAATCCTGCTAAGTGACAAAAAAATTCTTTGCTAATTCTTCGGAGATTCAGACCAAAAACCTTAAGAACATCACATGCAACATCACATGCTGAAAGGGAGAGTAAGCTGCACTATTTCCAGCAAAAGCTCAAGGCACTGCAATAAGGGTTGAGTGACTAAGAGGACAGTAAGTAACAAATCTCCTTTACAATATATGCTTGGCTTTCTGTAACTGAAACTAAAATACTTGGAAACAGTGTCTGCTGGTGTATTTTAATGATGTCTGGAAGTCCAAATTTGAATAGACTCTGTCAGGCTGTAAATTCTTTACAGGAGGGAGGATTTTTTTTATCTATACAGCACATGGCACAAGTCCCACTAGGTATTACTGTAACAGGGCACTGAACCAGTTTATCAGCTCTCCTGGGCTGGCCACACTCTACCCTCCCCCATTCATTCCCTTTGTGTTATGATCTACCCAAAAGCTTCCTCAATGAAGACTTTTCAAGCATAGTCATAAAAGAGACATTGCAATTGCTAAGAACCTTGACAGGGAAGTCTGCTACCCTCTGTGTGAAGGAAGTCTTCCTTAGAATAAGGCCAAGTTATTCAACAAAGTCACTTTCCTGAAGAGGAAGCATCCATCTTGCAACTAACTGCTTTTTGAATAGATGTTAAAACATCCACCAAGATCTCATGCCTCTGGAGAATTTATTAAGGAAATAATGACATATTTTAAGATGGACACACAAAACAATGAAACTACAAGTTTCACCTGAGGTTAGAATTATTTGCTTCATGCCAAGAAGTGGATCTACTTTGAAATGCTTATTCACAAATAGAACCTCTTTTGTGCAGTTGGAGAGACTATGCTCAAAAGGAAAGAAAACATGCGGCACAATATTTAGAACAATGCTGCAAGTTTCAGTCAGTTTTCTGAGTAATAGCTGTTCTTTCATTAAAACAGTCACTTGAAAAGACACCTAGTCTGAACTAAGTAAGTGGAAGAGCTGTGTGAGGCTGACAACAAATTATAATTTCATCACTAATTTTAAGTGTTCTTTGCTAGCAGAAGCCAACTGTAACAAAAATAATTCTGGCTATTCTTCTACACTCCAGTGTATTGCATTAAGAACTTCACAGCCTGTGCTATCCCTCCTCATTATTCTCAGAATGACAATTTCATCTTCATACTTTTAAAATTAATGGCTTTAATTTCAAGGCATTTTTTCCAGTTTCCAAGTATATTTGAGTTCCTCCAATTTATCAGCATCCTTTCCAAACCACAGGGAAGCCATTGTTTATCATGCAAATACTAATTTAACCACCACCATACAGATGTGACTCAGTTTGAATAGGCCATACCAGACCTCCATTTTTCTACCAAATATCCTCCAAATATAACTGGATATGAAATAGTGAGGAGGAACATTTTGACCTTTTCTCAGGATGTAAAGAAATTATTAAGTCAAGTCTTCTGACCAGTGGCTTTTCCTCTGAGGAAGTCAATCGAGTTCTACATCTTTCAACACAAATAAGCCTCAAAAATTAAGACTAATGAAACCCCCCCATGCCTGTAAGGGGTTTTATAGTAAAACATTCCTTTCACAAATCCTTGTCTGGCAGTGCTTATGTTTTCTTCTTAATACCACACCTTGAAGTCTTACAGCTCACATGCTGTTACTTCACAAACCAACATGAGATTCTATACAGGAATATGAAAAAGGTACAAGTTTAGTCAGAATATACAAAAAAACCCAAGACTTTGAGCTCTATGAGAGTTCTGAGAGTTCAAGGGAATAGAGACCGACTATTTGATTTAATGCTGCTGTCAATCCATGAAAGACACAATGTGCTCACAGAACTTCTGTCTTGTAAGTTGAGCAACCAGGGACACCACCTCATGAGCTACAGTACCCAAACTGAGGAAAAGAGCTTGGGACAACCTTCCTGCTTCTAGAGCAGGTCACTCAGTCATTTTCCTGAAGGCAGGTGCAGGACAAGGCTGTACAACATAACTGAGCATGCACTGGCTGAATTACACCAGCCTGGAAAATTAGCATGTCATTTAACAGAGCACTAAAAAGCTGCAGCCAGTATTTTACAACATAAAAGAGAGGTACTTGGTCACCACACAGCTTACACAACTGAAAAAGTGTACTATGCCCTATACATGTTGTCTTTATGCCCGGTTCGGCTGCACAGTAAATAGCTTTGAAAGAGCTATTCTTTTTTCTTTTATAACCCTGATTCATGAGCTGTATTACAGAATAGCTTTTCCCCAGCCATTTTATCTACTTGTGCCAAGACACTTGAGCAGATGCACTGCACAAGGTATCACAAAACTGATAAGGTTTAACTACATTAACCCAGGCAAGAAAAGTTGCGTCTTGATCCTCAATCAGCTCACAATGAGGTTCACCACATGGTGTCACAGAACTTTGTGCCAGCACAAGTAACAAAAGGTGCAGGCAAGATCACTTCAGAATCGCTCTAAACTGCTGCTATTAGAAGAAACCACAGCATTAACCTGAACTTCTTGCCAAAAAGCCTAAATGTGCTAGCACTGATACCACACCACCATCAGCAGCCTTTTTCCCTTAGTGAAATTACACAACTGCCTTCACCAGTGAAAAAACACTTTTTATCATCTCATGTTCACATTTTAGTCAGGAAGCCATCATTTGCTTCCATGAATCCTTTTTAGTAGGGAGCATCCTACTTGCACACTTTTATTCACACTTGCTTCTCTATTTCCACACCTCACTACACACTTTCCACACTTTTTCAGGGTGCCATTGTGTACAAACAGAACCTGTTCCTAGCCTCAGAACCTATTTTCTGTAAGAACTAAAGCACTTACAAAACCAATTACTTGACAGATAAAAGGAGGAGAGGAACAGGAGAAGGGCAAGGACAAAACAACTGATGAGACATCATGTGCCATTTTCCGCTCCACTTGTTCTTTTTCATGCTTTATTGTAAGTCCAGATAAGGAGAGGAATAAAAAACAACCAACCTACAACACATTACAGCATGCCAACACACTCCTGTACAGACTGCACACTGTAAAAGCAGTAGTATGTCCTTCTCTGCTACTCGAGGTCTGCAGTCCAAAACCTACAGTGACTACTGGTAAAAAGACAGTTCCGTTTCCAAGTTTATGCAAACTTTAGGACCTCAAAAACTAGAAGTTACAAGGTGCCACCACATTTAGTTACAAATACTGCTACTGGTTATAGGTCATCATTGCCTTACACTTCGGCCCCAGAGTTTAGTTAAATGATGACTTTGCCAGTTCACAGATACAGCAGATTCTCCTACAAACTGCATGTCCTAAGTGCTTCATCAAACCAGACAAAATAAATGCAAGCTAAGTAAGCGCTTCTCCTGAGAGTTAACGCCATTTCAAGACCTTAAATCTGTCTTTCAAGAATAGCACATATTTAAAGGGAAGGCAAAATAGAAGTAGAAACAATTATTAGAAGAACTCTAAATGGACCTGCTACAGTTTTGAAAATAAAACTGCTTGATTAATGTCTACTGTTAAGATGTCCTTACTGGACAAGGAACTGGATACATGAGAATTGCAAGTGCTTGTGCACAAACTCCACCACATTCAAGATATACTTCACCTGCTTTGGGCTCATGAAGTAAATAAGGAAGCAGTTCAGCTGTTCAATAGAGTTTTAAAATAACTGACATACTTCAGGTCCAATATTTGAATTATTTTTTTAATAAGTAACAGAACTAGAGTTGAACAACACCCTGACATTTAGTCAAATGAAGTTCTTTTGTGTCCCACTGGAACCTTAAAGTTTGACCTACACAAGGGTGCCACTGTAATTAAAGTCAGTAAAACAAAATTAGTGCATTCCATACAAAACATGGTCTCGAGGCTCTCAGGTAGGCACCTGAAATTGACAAGATACTGTTCTGCATTACTCACTCTAGAGTGGATATTTCATTCACAAATGAGATGTGAAGAGAATAGATTCCTTCATGCCTGAATTGCATGCTTAACCACACTATGTACCCAGAGATTAAACCAGCAAGAATACCACCATAAACTACAAAGTTTTTCAGAGCACCAGGCATCTGAGACACTGAAGAAGCAAGGATCCACTCTACTGGCATCAACAGTCTGGAGGTAACCTGACTTTTTGTTTAACTGTATTTACCTGACAACTTGTTCTCTTTCTGCCTAATGCTGATAGTTACCTATGTGGCAGTCAGGGATTTTTGTAAGTAAATACTCTTGTCAGATATAAAGATATCAAGCACCTGGTTATAGGAAGTGAAGAAAACTTCAACCCATACAAGTATTTGTGGGTTTTGCTAGCAAAAACAGGAATTCTGAGAAGCTTTGACAATTCTTTTCAGTCATTAGAGCACTATTTCATGAAAAGAACTGGTTTTTTGCTATTTAAAATGAAGTAGCAAGGTTAAAATGATCATTAAAGCAAGAAAGCATGACTTCAAAAAGGGGCTAAACACTGAAGTTCCACTTTTTTCCTCCCCTTACAACCCCCATCCAACCTTGCAAACCAGTCCTAACCTAAATAGCTACATTCTGGCTGAAATACATTCTTGAATTTGTTATGCGGTTCTGAGTTACTTGGCATTTCCCATTTATTTCATGTTATTTTGGTAGATCCTTACCAGATTAATACTGTATGTTTTACAGGTCAGATCATCCAAGCTCTGGTTCTGCAGCTTTTCTGTTATTAGTGTTACCATGGTAGTTGTTCCTTTTCCACTGCTCACACGGAAGTGTCAGAGGCTCTTCAGTCTCTTCTTTCAATACTCATGAGCCATTTCTGTTTTGGTTTAGAATCTTGAGATTTATGCTTCCATCTTATTGCCAAAGTTTATTTTCAAATGTTGTCAGTGTATCATGTCTGGCTTCCTGTAAAATTGGATTAGAAAAAAGGAAAAAAGTCAGAAAAATTCTTGCATATATCATAATTAGTACTGTAGTAACACAACTCTTATTTGGACTATTCCTTCATGCAAACTGATGGCCTGGCATTTCAGATTACACATCTCTATTCATGAAAGAATACTCCTATTTGAGGTTCCACTGATTAAAATTTCAGAAAGGAGATAAGACTCAATGGCAAAGATCAGAGTATCATTTGGCTTTTTCCTGCTATTGAACTGATTCTACCCAGGAGTTTGATCCAAGGCAGATGGAAAGCTTTCCCAAATTTTAACTAATGAAGCCCAAGCCAGGTGTATTAGAACAGCATACGACACAGGCAGATACCCACCATACTGTTCTGCATATTTGACACAATTTAGCATTTTTTACCATGGTTTTTCATCACTAACCCCTTCTTAAGAAGAAAAGTAGAGCAGTGGGTAACAAACACTATACCCACTTCCCAAACCTTCAGCTACTTTTAATACCCTGCCCTGGGGTTTTTTTCAGGTTTGGTTTTTTTTTTCTTAGGTTACAAAATTGTCAGCAAACACCAGATCTCCTAACCAAGACAGATTCCCATACACATAGAAGTATCACAGACAACAGCTTTGATATCTTTATTCTATGAGCAGTCACCTAAATCAAAAGCACTAGGTTCATCAGCTACATAAAAAATCCTCTACATTCCTCCCCCCCCAGTGACCTGCATTAACCATTCTCAATTATTTAAGCTGGTCAAGCATATTCAGGGACCACTTATGGAAAATAAAGTGGGAAGAAATCCTCACAGAGGTATTTCCAAATTTAAACATGAGGCTTTGGGAAGGAACATTGATGCTGCTAGGACCACAAGTTTACTTACATTTTCTAGTTTTAACATCTACAGTTTAAAAAAAAAAGGCAGGAAATTATTTTCAAATAATGTTTCCATAAAATATTGCCTCTTCCACACTACTAATTAGCTATTTAAATAACCAGTAGTAGCAAGGAAAAAAAGCAACTTGAGGCTATGAGTCAAGTTAAACCCACTTAAAACTAAGATATTAATAATCACAATAGTGATGCCAGACTATCTTTTAAACCTGTTGCCTTTAAGTACTCCTCTAATATGATTTTCATATGCTAACCATGCACTACTTTACCTTCGCAGCAGTCTGCTGCACAGCAGCCTCCTTCAGCCTGAGAGCTGTCCCACAAATACAACTTCTACCCAACTTTTGGCCCTGTTCTTATATCTACTTTTTCTTTTGCTGTAAGGTAACATGCTTAGAAATGCTCTTCCACCACAAATAATGCTACCCAGATAGCTGGAAATTCAACTGGTCTGTTTTTACCACATATGTTCTGTCTTTCAGGAAATCACACAACTTGAAATATTTACATCTTGTTCTGAAATTACACCAGGTCAAACATCAAAAAACCTCCAAGTTCACACACTCACTGGTAAAAGCTGCACATACACTGTTCAATGTGAGCAGTCAGAGCAGAGCGTGGTTCATGAAATACTGAAGCTAACTTTGAGGGCAAGCATGTGAACACAGCAGTATCTAGAACAGCACAATCAAACACTGCTGTGTCCCTTTTAAACCTGGCAGAGTTCAAGTAAATCTGGAAATTCGGAATACAAGTCACACAAAAGGCTGACTGGAAGTCTGAACTTGCTCCTTTACAGATTGAAAACATACTGAAGAGCTTCATAACTGGTGCAAAGACTTTCAGATCTATGTTAAGGATTAATATTTCCACAAGTAAGAGGCTACTACTAAGAATCAGCTGAAAAGTTCAGCAGACACTTCATTACTTCTATTTGAAGGGCTGTAGAAGAATTTGTGGGTTTTTTTCTCAAGAAAAAAAAAAATCAAAATCCAATAAAACTAACCAAAGATGGGAGAAAAACTGATCTGTAATCAGTTAATTATAGTTTTATTTTTCTTAGTACTTCAAATCTTCAAATGTTTCACTGCAATTTTAAGTCAGCTTAATACAAGCTAAAATAAGGAGAGACTAGACAGAATGATATTAGACTTTAGTTAATGAACCAGCTGAATCAAAGGATAAAGGGAAAGCACATGAAATCACAGAAGCATGGCACTTTCAGAATCATGCTGAACTGTAGTTATCCACACTCATAAATCCTACCAGCTACTGAAAGTAATACTTGGGCACTGCAACCACTCAGGCCCTTTGTGACAGCATGGAACCCAATCAGTTCTGAAACACAGGCAGTGTGGAAAATCCCCCACAAAAAGTTTCATTTTAGCAACTCACACTTACCAATCATAATTTTTCAAATGGAGACATGCTCCACTGACAAAGATTTTATTTTTAAGTAGGGGGAGGGATGAAAAGGTGCTGTTGGCCAGAAAAGCCTTCACCCATCTGCTCCCACTTTCTACTGCTCCCCCTCCTGAGTAAATTCCATGTCTCAATATGAAGCACAACCCTAATAGCAGGGGTTGTAGTTCAGATCAGAAGCATGCTTTGGAAGTGAATTCCCTTCTCATCTTCCTTAAATGTTCTTGATCTGTACATTGGCATTAACTGTTTTACACTAGAAATCTGTTCTTATTGGGCAGTCCTTGTTAAAGACAACACAATGAATGTTTAAGTGGTCAAAACGTCGCCAACACTTCTACCACTGAAATGTCACCATCACACACCTACCAATGAAAGGCATTCTAGGTTGCAGTTTGATGTACCTCAGCTGCCATCACAGCTGCCAACACATTGTCTTCTCTGGCTATTTGTGGCCCACAGCAGAGTGCCAGCACAAGTGTTTCTGCTCATCACAGAACTAGATCAGGGAATTTTTATAGCTGGATAAAACCAAAACACTTCCTTTTGTTTCTGGGAAATGTTGTTTTCCAGCTGGATCAGCTCCCCAGCCTGGTTTGCCGTGAACTGGACACAAATGCTTGTGTGGGCGCATTGCGGGATGCTGACACTGCCTGTCCAAGTACCTGTCCAGCTACAGCGTCAGAAAAAGAAAGAAATACACCACACAAGAAAGCCAGTTGACATCAGCATTTCCTACAGTGAGCCAGGCAGATTTTTCTTTCATCAGAAATTAGGCATCTCCTCAAGTTTCACTCCCATCTTCCTTTTCCAATTTGTACTTCTTTGACTGGTCAAACTTACCAGCTCAAAGGGATCTGAAATCACTCCTGCAGGCTCAGAACCTTAACTCAGTGACCAGCCTCCTGGTTCACGCTGGTTGAGCTATTTATACTCCCCAAAGAATTGCTTCCCTCATCTTTGCTAATTAATATTGGCTGACAGGACACAAGAGATTCTTCAGAGTGACTCTAGCTTCACTCAACTGTTGTCATCTTAAAACTTCGTTATTATGCATTTATAGGCTTTTTGTCCCTCTACCTCCTAGAGGAAAGCTTCTCACTTGATTTTCCTACTTTTGAGGGTTTAGTTCATTTCAAGATTCTCTGCTATGGTATGTATTTAATGGATCCACAGACAGAGTAAGCTGTTTACATACTTTTTCCACCATGGTATTCTTCTAGAGCTGGTTAAAGGCATCCAACTTCATTTTTCAGTCTCTCCTCATCATACTCTTTATGCTTATCAGGCTGAATCCCTCTCAAACTGCTCAGCACTTCATACTAATTGGATTTTCAGTAATATGAACCATTTGACCATCCTTGTTAGGGCAACAAGGATGCTGCTGAATTTGCATGTTTTCAGGTGCCTCATGGCAGAGATCTTGGCACAATCCAGTCCTGCCCTGGAATATGTTGGATACAGCCCACAGGTAACACACCTCTGTTGTCACCAAGTCTCCACAGGCAGCCGTGGAGCCAAGAACTGCCAGTTCAAACAGGAACATCCTCTAAGCCTTGAGCTAATAATTGCCCTTGGAGCTCCAAGTTGGATGGAGTCCTACAAGATTATGGCCATCTTTCCCTTAGCACACCATTCTTTTTGGAGCCTGATTAGGTAGGATAGCAAGCAAGCTGAGACCTCCAAGATAAACACACACAACAAAAGATGTTACTCAGTCTCTGTCCTGGGAGAGACTTAATCTTCCTACAATTTCCTTGAGCTGGGGGGCAGAGGTGAGAGGTGGGGAGCAAGAGAAGCTATTTTTATTGTTGAAAGGTAGACTAATCAAAAGGAATAAATGGAATATAAAAATCAAACTCCAAATGCAAGCCAAAGCTAACATTCCTCACAGTTGGAGAATGAGCTGTGATGGAATCAGTATTACCATTGTCTATGTTCTAAAGTTCTTTTCTATTCATTCTGAAGGCTGAGAAAAGTAAAGATTCATTATTGTATCTCTATAGTACTACTAAAGGAGAGAGGGTTTATTTCTTTAAAAGTTTAGCTACAAGTAGTAATGACTTGTAAAATCTCTGCCAAAATTAACAGTGAAGATAGAACAGAAGTGCTCATGTCATGAATTCTGTATCTTCGGTGACATCACTGGTGTCTTTTTTTGGGAAGACTACTAAAAATACAGATTATCCAACCTCCCAGTCAATTAAAGGATGTCAGAGGCTCATTCAATTTGACAAGCTACTTTCAAAGAGATGAAGAGTCCTGATGAAGAACACAAAGCCAATACAAAAAAAAAAAAAAATCTCTCCTTGGCTCTAAGAAAGTAAGGCAGCCAGACTCATTTCCAACCCACTCCTCCTCCTCTACATCCTGCAGGACAAAATGTTCCAGCAACAGCTCATCTCAATGGGAAAATTTATATTTGTTTGAAACACTTCTAACAATTTCTTCTCTGTTTCTGGAAGTTCTATCTTGCATAAAGAAGAAGAGATCACAAGATTTTTAGATGATTTCCCTGTAAGACAAATGTAGGTGTTTCTTGGTGATCGCAATTCCATTTTTTTTCTGCCTATGGCACTAAAATTACCTGAGAGAACAGAGAGGGTTGCTTCTTCTGTTACTCCTCATTATTTCCTACTCTTTGCTCCATGCGCTACATGGAACCCTCATTACCAACAATCCCATACATGCACTTAGCCTGCTCCCAGCAGAAGAAAAGGATTAGCTGGAGTCAAAATTCCAATTCGGATAAGTAGGTCCTTTAAAATATTATCTCTGCTTCAGCAAGCCAAAGGAGCTAATCACTCCAGCAGTACTAATTCCAGATCTAGATGATTTTGCTACTAGACTAGATGAAAGGTGATGCGATTTTTCACCTCCTGGCACTTCCTGAAGCATCTAAGAAGCATTTCAAAATTGAAACATCACACAAAACTGATCAAGGTTTAAGAGAGCACTGTCTGTCCCATCTCACTTATGCTTGAAGCAACACTAAGTTGGAAGACCAGCATTTCAAAAACTGCTAAGCTAAAAGTTTATGCTATGTGACAAAAGGCTACAAAATGTCTAGTTTCTTGCAATGCAAAATTCCAGCTTCCAAAAGGGAAGAGAACATTCTATTTCTAAAAGTACGCATTATTTACTACAGTGCTAAGAAGTTCACAGAGAGGCTAAGCATTCCTTACAACATAAGTCTATTATTAATAACTTTTAGCCCAGAAAAGTTCTTGGTAGTAGGCACTTAAAAGAGAATTATTTGGACTCTAACCTTTCTAGCACTAATCTGCAGTGTGGCTATTCTGCAAACTTTCCAAAATTACACATCAAGTTAAAAAAAAAAAAAAAAAATCAGTTTAATTAGAAAGTTTCCTACAGCTATAAAGTTATCAATCAGTGTTTTGGGGTATTGGTACTAAAAGGGGACACCTCAATTTCCAAAAAATTATACTTCATGAGTCCTCTCAATGCCCTTTATAGCACCCCTTTATTTTCTGAGGTTCTTTACAAAGAGTTTTTAAACAGTGCATTAGAATAAGTTTCTGACCAAAAAGTGACAAAGAGAGGAGAGTTTATAACCCTAGTCTGTGTTCTGTAGAAACTGTTCCACAACTATCTAGAAAACTCTGTTTAAATTGTAGTTGTTCTCCCTGAAGAGTTCAGATGTGACAAAATAAAGGCTTAACACCACACTCTACACATTCTAGAACTCTGAACAAACAAACCAAAGAACCCAGTTCCAACATTTGCCATTTAGAGTTTCTCTAAAAGGACTGAAGACAGATTTCCTGAGCTACAGAATCTCTTCACTTTCTCCATGCAGTGCTTTCATAAACCAGTTTTTATTACAAGGAAACCTCAATATTATGAGGTGTTCAAGCTTCAATTAAGACTGACAACTCCAGCACAAAACTCCAAAAAGGGACAAGAAAAATAGGCTAGAAGGGATCCTTTACATCAACTGGTGGCCACTGGAGACAAGTTTTTCAGATATTCCACAGGCTCTAGAAGCACAAGGAATATCAAGAGCTCAAAACTTTCTCCTGAAGAACATACATCACTTAATGAATGTCCAAGGCAGGACTACAGATCACCATTTTAAGGTCAAAAACTAGGATTTGGGTTGGTAATGTCTCCAGAGATAGATGAGAATAAATATTAGGTCCACTTACCTCAAATGCAGAAAATCACTCCTGAGCCCAGAATTTCACTGTTTTGACCCTAAAGCATCATCACTAAGACCAACTGGTCACTAAGGCAGCTGAGAAAAAACAAACTGCTACTAAAATAAGGCTGCATCCTACACACTCACTTCTACTCCATCTCCCACACTTCAGATGCAAGAGCTCCTAAGAGAAGGAAGGGAAGCCTCATCCATCACAGCCTATGGATTCCACTTTACTTAAAACAGGCAGGTGATGTATTGGAAAGAGGTTAAAGGTAATACTTTGGTATTACCTTTGATAGTATGGTTTCCCTTCCTTAGCTGTACAATTCACCCAACTTGGCCGAGAAACATACAAAACAAAGGCCTAAAATAATTTAATACATTTTGATTACACACAAAATATTTTACACAATGAACTGCTGTCTGTAATAAATATACCACCTTTTACTTCTCAAGTGTCAGTGGTTTGGCTTTGGTTTTAAACCAAGATGAGAGTCTCCTTCCAGAAAGGAAAAAGGGTGGAGATAGGCAGTGTTAAACCTTTGTCACAGTTTATAAAGTACATGTCTCAAAGCAACAGAAGTGGTGAAGCAAGCTCAAGAGACTTTTTCCAGGTCATACCTAATTAAAGCAGGGAATATATCACTACAGAAAACTAGGGCTAAGAATTCAACTCAGCCAGAGGTTAAAGCATTTTTTATTGCCAACTCCTATCAGTAAGAAGTCAGTCTCTCAGGTTTAAACCTGTCTTTCACACCTGAAGACCACTAATACTCGTATCACAGACAAGTCATCCTGCATCTTTTAAAGCATCTATGTCAGATAGTACAACAGACTAGCTGTGCCTTGTGTCTGATGCTGTACAAAGATGCTGTTCCAAGATGCTTATGTTACTTACGCTCTTTCCTAAAATAATCCACCACAATGACAGGCAAGGATTTCATTAATTTTGCTGAAGAATATTTACCTCTGATCTGTTTGGAGTTCCATTTGAATGAGCCATCAGCTCTGGCCCACGACCAGTCATCTCCCTGCAATGTGAGAATTGGACTCTTTCTCCTCAGCCCTACTGCAGAAAACCCAAGGCTACAGTGTGATATTGAGGAACAGAAGGCTGATCTACTGAGGCTTGAACATATGAACACCAAGCGCTCGGCTTTTGCCATAATTATGAACTAAGTGAGTTAACAGTCATTATTTCAAGACAACACTACTCAAACCAAGAGCTATTGCCTGTTTAAGCAATTCAGAACAAAACCTAGTGGGCAATCACCACTTTTTTACTGTAACTTTCAGTCTATACTACTAAAATCTCAAAGCTCAGGTCCTAGCAACAAATTAGTTTCACCCCCACATACTGCTTTTATAAATTATGCTATTTAAAACCAATTGAAGCATTTACTTCATAGACAAAGCCTCCAGCAAGATACAAAATTCAGACTCATAGTAATTTATACTGATAATATTAGCGTTTGGAGAAATCTACCTACCTAGCAGACTTTCACTAAAGTAAGTGATCCAGACTGTACAAGACCCATGAGATTTCATTTTTCTACTAAGGCTTGAGGAATAAAAAAAATAGATCAAGATTAACCAGCCCTACTACTGAGATATTTGCTTCACTCCACCAGTTCAAAAAGCCAGAGGAAGAAAAATAAAAATAATGAGTAGTATCACCTACTTTATCTCAGTGTCTGCCCTTAAAACTGAGAAGTAAAACAGGCACATATGCATACTTTAAAAATACCCAGGGTTGAAAAAATAGCACTGACCCTCAACTCATGTGGCAGTGACAACGACTACCCCACGCACATCCGGCTTCCCTGTGATAGAATGGAATAATATCAGCACTGAAGTACTGTTCTATTACCAAAGCCTATGGGCTTGGAGCTGAGGGATTATACAAATCTCTTCCATACATCCTGCTCCCAAAACACACACAGCTAATAAACCTCCTCCTGTTTGCCTTCAGGTTCATTCGGAGGAGTTTGAGACATCTGGTTGGCTTGTTTAAAATAAAACGCCCAACTAGTAGGTTTGTTTTTATGATCCCAAGTGTGAAATGTTCTTGCTGGAGGCCTTAGGCCAGGTGAAAACCACTTATGTAAAGATACTACTTCATGGCATTTCAGGGATCTAATGAGCTATATAATCTGCACACAGGGAAGACTCCCTTCATCAGCTTGCATACAACTATGGAAATTAAAAATGAGGAACCTATGGTAGTCCAAATATTTTTCAGTAAATAGTACAGCTGGTGAACTGCAGATAGCACTAAATTTAGAACTCAAGTTCTGAGCAGCATTCTGTAAATATCCATACATCTCAATGCTTACAGCAACATGATGCACACTTCTCCAAGCTCTACTGTCCTAATTTTTCATACTATGAGTAATATTTCCTTCCCATGACAAAGTATTATCCCCAATTTAGCAGTTTAAGAAGAGTGTATCTTTGCTCAAAATTGTAACTCTCCAGAAGATCATTGTGCAACTATACTGAATGAGCATATGTATGTGTATATACTTATTTTAGCAGTTCACAAGTACACTGTTTACATATTTTCATATAAAACCCTAGAGTATAAAGAAAGCAAATTACAGGAGACATTTGCACAACAGTAAAATTCTATGCAGGCTTGCACAAAGTGGTTAAAGCTTGCTGCTACATTATCTGTGTGGAAAGAGCATGGAAATGCATTGAACAGATATGAAATATGGTGTGTAGCTGACAAGCAAATTCCATCTCGTGGCCCAAACTTGTTCTCTATCATGGCTCACCATCTGTAATTTGTTACTGAAGAAACCTTAATTCATCTGGCAGGAGAAACCACCTCAAGAGGTGGCACAAAAAGATGGCAAGTTCTGCAGCACCAGATCCATTAGAATTCAGAAAATAAAACCCAAGTACCACACAGTTTTCAAATATTTAAATAAAGACATCTTGGTATCACACTACAAGTACCAAAACTGAATGGTAGTATGAAGAATTTCTTGTTGTTCCTATCAAGTTAATTATTTGTTGGTTTCCAGCTTCTGTTTTGCACATACGATGAGCTTTGGAATGGTGAAGCCTCTGAAGGGATCTGCATTACATATAATCTGCTCTACATGTGAGCCCTCAGTCAACAAATGCCCCAAGTATGAGCATACCACAAATTAAAGTCCATTAAAATAATGGAATGAAATACGAAGACAAAAGCAGTACACATCAATACTGTGTGTGCTTTCACCATTCAATTCAAACATTACTTCAAGTGTCACCAGGGACATCCCTTTTGCCAGACCTATTAAAGGTACTTCAATAAAAATTAGTTCAGTTGAGCTATGCAGCTCTTACTAGTTCACTAGACTATTTCAAAAGCCAGATAACTACTTTGTCTCTATGCAGTCAGCCTTCAAGCAGCACAATGAACAGCTGGATTCAGGAAACACTGTGTTAGAGGTCAAGACACAAACCAAGGGGTACACATTGCAGTAGGTATTCAGAAAAAGCATTTGTAACAATTACATCAACTAAAAGAAATCCCATGAGACAAAGTTACAGCACATAAGAGAATGGAAAAAAAGGTGAACTACTTTAGCACATTAGTATGATTGTTTTTTTTTTAAATACTGGAAGATCACCTTTGCTTGATGGAAAAGCTTAATATATTCTGTGTACTACCTCAACACTATCTGAGGTTCAACAACTCATTGCTTCTACAAGCAAATTCTGTGGAAAGATGTACTTGTCAAAGGGGATTTACAGAAGTCACCAGAACTCCAGACTACAAAGCTTACTTGCAGACTGGGCTACAAAGCTTTAATGTAAAGCCATGCCCCTGTATGGGAAGCAAATGGGCACAAGGTGCCAATTAGTACACAAGTACTGTAGACCACACTTCAATCAGTATAAGCCAAAATTACTATTTTATTTGAGCACAAAAATGCCAGGTGAAAAATGAGCATTGAGGAAGGCCTTTACTTTTAATCTTCCCTGACTGGGACAGAAATTTAGCAGTTTTTGAATGGCAGCAGGTAGTCACTTGGCAAGTTCAGCACAGAATATTCACAGACAGCAACTGTGCAAGGGAGGACATGACCAAGAGTGTTTGGAAAGGAAATGGGACCTCCCACTTGGGTAGTTACCTCTACAGACTACAGCATTCTGACAAGATCAACTTTGGTAATCAAGCTGAAGGACAAAACAGTACAGTCAATGAAGTCAACAGTAAGAGAAATGCAAGTGCATCCTTTTAGCTCTTCACCTGAAAACTCAGTCTTTCAAAAAAATCTTTCAGCGCTGACAAAAAGTGTTAGTTAATTTAAGCTTCCTTTAAAAATAAGCCTCTGAAATGACATCTGGGGTCCTGGCATCTTCACACATGCAAAGGTTAAGCACACTCTAGTCTGCATAAAGCAGTAACATCTTTTCTGCTGAAGATCTGAAGAAAACCACTGCATTAGGGGAAGTCGCTGGCTGAACACCTGGACCCAAGAAGTACTGAAGTGATAAACAAGCTTTTGACAGCTGCAGCCTTTCCTGCAGGTGCAACAGGCATTTACTTCATTGCAGTTTGGTTCAGTTCAACAGCTAGTTTAGAACTCAGAGCTAGGTTTGGTTTTATTTGATCAGCTTGAGCTCCAGCGAGAAAAGGGCAAAGGGAAGGTCCCCCCAAACTAGTTCCAAAGTTTAAGACTGTGTATTTAACAGGACTATAAAGTTTAATCTCAAGGATACTCAAATTTTACTAACATTGCAAAATGCCATGTATCACACTTAATACAGAAAAAGCTGCCACAACCATGAATACACCGTGAAAGAACTTTTCTGAACACAGCTCCCCCATAACCCTGTTTAATGTTTGTAATACTTACAAACAACTATTAATAACTAAGTACACTCAGCACACATTTCACCAGCCACATTTGCCTTTAACTTCCCAATACCAGGTGATGCTGCCTTACTGTTCTGGTAACATTTTGTGGATTCAGAGTGGTCACTGAGGCAATCCCATCTAACAAACATTCAATATCTTTAGGATTATCAGAGTTTCTAAACCTCTGCTCAATTTAACACTGCAGCATGATTTCAAAGGATATCTGTCCATCTCCTTAGAGCATTCATGGAAAGAATGGTTGGAAGATTAATTATTCCAGCTTGTAGCCAGGCACAATAAAACTTTTAACTACACTCAAATATATCTGTGTGATGAGAATAAACTGCTACACGTGCAGGGACTATAAATAAGGCAATGATAAGCAAGTCTAAGGGAATTACTGAATGGCAGAAGTGTAAAGAAAGTTTACAGGGAGAGGTGCTAGAGAAGAAACAACAAATAGCACTTACAGAACCATGTCAAACAACCCCAACAGAGACAGGGCTCAGAGAAATCCACTTCTATGCAGCACATGATTCATTATGTGCACCGAGTTCAACAGGGGAGATGATGCAAGAACTAAGATTTCAAAGAGAGAAAATTGCACCTATAGAGATGTCAACAAATACTTACAAATACAAATCCAAGAAAAATACTCTAAAGAAAAGCTGTTCCAAATAGCGGAGCTTATCCTTCAACACGTAGCTTGCAATGCAAGAGCAATTTCATCTCAAGAATGAATAGCTTCAAAGAACCCTAACTACAGATGACTTCAGCCACCCTGTAACACCTGGAATTATTTGCAAGGTACTAGATTTAGGCTTTTATGTGATATATTTAAATACAGACAGAAACAGGACATGGTTGGGGGTTTGGTTTTTTTGGTTTTTTTTAAAAAAAAAAAAAAAGGTTTGGACATCAGTTTGAAGTTAGGCCTGTCTTTGTTCCATGCCTGCCTTCAAAAAAAGGTCAAAATTCATGTCACTGGTCTCCAATTCCCCCACATTCAAGTAGAGCCTCTGGGAAGAGTGGGAACCTTTTGTGAGCACTAAACAGCTACGAAGAGGTGTGCAGCACCCACCTGGCTCACTGGGACATCAGTGTAACAGGGTTTAGGGACAGGGAGGAACCTGTGATCTCACATACATAAATTTTACAGATTCCTGCTGCTGGGAGGTAAGCAAAGGCTCTACAGCAAATGCAATCCTTGGGGGACAATCATAGACAGAGCAGTTCCCAGTGGTGTGTGGGAGAACACACAGAGCAGGAACCCAGCTCAGTTCCATTTCTGTGCTTCCCGTGATCTGCTGCTGGCAGAGGAGGCTTATTATATGTAGGAGAACAGCAGGAAGGACTGCAAGACAGCCTTAAAATTCTGCATAACTTTGACAAGTTGGAAAAATGTTCTGCAAGTAATAGGATACAAGTGAGTTCTGAAAGGCACGCTCAGCCAGGATTAAATGAACGAACAGGAAGGCAAGTTCTTCAGAAGAAAGCTGTGAGCTAGGTGGGATCAACAGGCTGACCTTGAAATGAGTGTTAAGCTGGTGTAAAAAAGTCAAATGTATGGGGATGCATAAACAGGAATATCAGCTCCAGGGCACATGAAGCCATTTTTTCACTCCACTCAGCACAGTCTCAGCTGCAGTACAGACTTGGGCTTTGAGCAGCACACTTGAAGCTCAATGGGAACTAACTTAAGCGAACAACAAGAATGGTTAGGGCTAAAAAAACCATGACCTCTCAGGAAGACCTGAATACAAAAGTTTTATTTAGGACAAAAGTATCACAAGGGTGGAGGGCAAACAGATGGGGAAACAGGAACATTGCAAAGAACAATTCAAATATTTTTGAAAGATTACTTACAACAGGGGAAGGAATAGCTGCCCCTTATGTCCAGGGAATTAGGCAATAAGCTTGACCTGCAGTAAGGAAGATGTCTGGTTTCATATTCAGAACAAGTTTTAATGCTGAGGACAGCAAAGCACTGGACTAAGTAGAAAGAAGAGCTGCTCAGGCTTCTGTTATGAATCACATTAGATGTGCAATACCAGTATGGGGCAGGAGACTCACGACCAGCCTACACCTTTCACAGCCCTAATTTTTTTTTTTTTAATGATGAACTCAGTTTCAAGTCCCTGTAATGTTTTTGCTTATCCTTCTACAGTGAGTGTAGAGTTTCAATGAACTAGAAGTTACCTTTCTGATTTTTCAAATTAAAACTTCAGGTTTTGCATAACCAGGTTATTTTATTATTACCAAAAGAAAGTACCACCTTCCCCATACTTCCTTCACACAGGAATAAATCCCCTTCAATCACCTCCCACGGCAGCATGCAAGGTTCAGCAATATTGCAGTATTCTGCTGCATCTTTCTTCTGACCAAGAGAAGCCAGAAGCCCATTACTTGAGAAAGACAGGCGTGCTTTGCCTTCTAACAGCCCAGCAGGGTGATGTAATGGCTTTCACTGATGTGGTGTCAAGGCACCGGCACACAAACATGTGTGCACCTTTTACACCCACTGCCTCAGGCTGGGCTAGAACTTCCTGAGGATGGAAAATGCTGCACACAGCAGCAAAATACTCCAAAATAAAAACTAAGATATGCAGCATTTTACAAATGAGGAGCTGAGGTAAAGAGCACTAGTTACAGCCAGTCAGAGATCCCATTTAAACTGCAAAATCTAAAGTCACTAAAGCACAGAAGAGTTAACTCTTAAGAACTCAAGCATAAATAGACCACCTAAAAAGCATAAAACATGACAAAGTACTATCCTTTTTCATCCTCTGTAATAATTTGGTACTACAAGCATTCATCCAGGTACTTTCCTGCTTTATTAAATGACATTCTTCTGATTTGTAGAGCATGAAAGCAGAAGAGCAGCAACAGTCCACCTTACCCTCCTGCAGTTCAGCAATTTCTTATCCAAACATTGAACCAGAAAGGTCTGGTCAGGATGGGGCGCTAATGGAAGAAAAGGATGAAGTCAGCAGGCACATGTGTAGCCAAGCTCAAGAGGACTACTATGCATCCTGAGAAGGGAACAGGCCAAGTACCAGGCTGGAACTGGAACACACTGGCTCATGTTCCAGTGCCAGCAGAATCTCTGAACCAGCAACACCCCTGCTGTCTCTTAACCTTTGGTAGCCTCTTACAACAGGCAGCAGAACTGCAGCCTCCAAAATACTCACACTTCTCAAATTCATCAAGGTTCAACTTTGTTGTTCCATTTCATTGCTTTTAAGAAATGAAAAGATGAAGTGCTGGGTACTTGTTCCT
Organism: Corvus brachyrhynchos; assembly: GCF_000691975.1. Classification (NCBI taxonomy): domain Eukaryota; kingdom Metazoa; phylum Chordata; class Aves; order Passeriformes; family Corvidae; genus Corvus; species Corvus brachyrhynchos. Next base: position 12,833,635 of record NW_008236769.1, on the reverse strand, counting down.
TTCCCCCTTCCCACTACAAGAAATACATGCTGTACTTCAGCTGGTTCATGTAAGCAGTTCTTATATGCTGTTTTCATTACCCCTCTCTCCTCTCATTTACTGAATAATGCAGCAAATAATGCTCTAAAGCACAGCAGCAGTCTTCAGGCATGCTCACACACCACTACCCTCCATTCCAACAGATAGCAATGAATTATTTGCCACTACCATCACATTGGGATAACTGGGCAAAGAAATTCCCTTTTTAAAACTAGGATTGTAATTTTAACTGTCAGTTTATCAAAAACACTATACAAACATACAAATAGGTCTCAGGTATCTAAATGGAGACCAGCACTTAAAAAAAATCAATAAATCACAGCCTCCAACAGTCCATAGATCAGAAGTTTCCTATGTTATGAAAACATGATACAAAAACCACCTGCAACCTCAATGGCCATTTACATATTGACTAAGAAATGCTGAGCTGCAGAAGGCAGAACCCCAGATCCAGACCCATCCTACCTTAACCACGTTCCCACAATTCTGCTTTATAACTTACATCACACCTGAGGCTCCAAACTTTAACCTCTTCCATATTTTGCATACTACTTTTGTACAGTGGAAGCTGATAAAGCCCCAGGGTTTGACATATCCAAATGACACACAGCTTTTGTCACTTGCACCCTTCCTTAAACATGATAAACTTTCATCTCTCTAAAAACAAAGGAGGTCAGCTCAACAGAAACCTGGAAGGAAGACAGAAAAGTGCATTTTTCATTGGGAAAGCACAGGGAGTTAAAGGAAAAAAACTTTAAAACAAGAATTTTCATTATAAACAAACTTTTGAGGGTAGAATAAAGAACAAAAATATCATACAGTATCCAGTCATAACTGTATGAGATGGATGAATACTTTACCAAGACAAAAATCGAAAGCCACAATTAAGAAGGTGAAACATAACATGTGCACAGCACTGAAGGAATGATTTAGAGCCACTGACATCAACACAAGCTGTGCAGAGCAAAAATTAAACATGCTGCAATAATAATGTGAACTGCCCAATTAGGTTAAAAAATACATTTACCCTAAAAATTAAAAAACCTCCTAAACCCCTTGAAGGCATTAATGCTGTTCACAATGTTATTTGAGATGCAAATTAGGGACCTAAAGTTAATATAACACCAACAGAAGTTTCTATTATTCCCATTCAGGCTCAAGGGAAGGCAACAGTAGAGGAGAAGCTACAGCCCTGTTGTATGAGGTCTTATTAGGACAGTAAAGGTTTTCCTTCTTTTTTTATACCCTCACTTTAATGTAGAAATGGGCAAGTTAAGAATGTGATCTTTCATAACCCAAGAAAACTGAAGTGAATTAACAAACAGCAAGTCAGTTGTCAAGGCTGGCTGGATGAGGGGAGTCTTAAGGAGAAAGAAGTATTTCTTTTAAAAAATGGAATTCAGATCCTGTCTTCCAGCATCACAGATCCCAGGCTGAAGCACAGAAGTAAAGGTATAGACAGTGGTGCTGCAGTTATTTCTTTGACTAATCTCCTGTACCAGCTGGGTTCCAATTTTGAAGCTCAGCAAATGCAGAAACCGCTTTCTTCCATCTCAAATGCCCTCCCCACAATGAGGTGTAGGTCTTGGTACACAGAGTCAGTTTTGCAAATGACACTTCTAATGACAGCTCTAGGCAAAATACTGTTTGATTTCACACCCTTGGCTCTATCTATACAGACAGACCCATACACACTGAAGAGCAGTTGCCATCACTGGCACTGGATGTCCCAAGCTCTGGACCTGATACATCACTGACAGAATTCTCCTCAGGGCCTTTTCTACAGTTTAATTTTCACTTAAAGAAATGTTGTCATATCAGGTTCAGAGCAATGATGTGAATATCAGGTGATCAGAACCCTTGATCTTACTGTTAACACTCAACATGCAAAATGTGGCAGCTGCATTTCACCAAAATACTCTCAAGTTCAAACAGCAGAAAGCCAATTATATTCGTTTTGTTTTTATACCTCAAAAAATATCCTAACTTCATATTACCTTAAAACATAATATTGAACTGCTTGCTTAAAAAACAGTGCTGTCAGTAAACTGAGAGCCATAACCCAGATAATGTATTTAGTAACAACCCTGCCTACTTCCTCCCCTCAACCTAAAAATTAGCAGAAACATGGCCTTCAGAAGTTATTTACGCCCACTGCAAAGCATTAGCAGTTAGCTGAGCAGCTTCTTGCCAGCTTGCTAATGATATTATTCCCCAAAACAACCAAAAAAAAAAGCCGAAACAGCACCACACGTAGAAAGGACTATGCTAAGAGCTGACAATTACCTGGATTTCAGGTTTCTCCATCCTCAACAGTACCAAAACATCCAGCTGGATCACCACAAAATTTTGTAGAGCAGCCTAGAAAGGAGTTAAGAATATGCCACTCTCCCCCTCCCCTTTTTTTTTTTTTTTTTTTTACAGACCTCCTCTGGAGTGAGAAGAAAATCCTTAAAGATGACCATTTTCTGAAAATATGACTGTCTCAACCACCCTAACAGAGTGTTTACAGTTAAGAGAAACCAACAAAGTGAAGGTGGTTTTTTTTTTTTTAAGCAGACTCATCACTGGATTGCAGTACTTCAGTGCTAAGATCTCGTTAAGGACACAAACTTCATGACAACCAAAAAGCACACTCTCCATGTCAATGGCTCCCTCACAGGTGTAGTAGAGTCAAGAATTTAAAACTTACCTACCAAGGAAGTATCAGACCCTACACTGACTTCAACTACCTGTATTTCTAGGATGAATTCCTTCCTTAACATTGAACAGGGCTTCCTTCTGCTGATTAACCCTTCCTTCAGGGGTGCTCATAAAGCCCTCCACAGGATTTTGTGAGTAGTTTCACCCCCCCAGTAAGATTATGTTACTTACAATATCTAAAGTAAAAGCTGCAGATAATTCCACAATGCACAGGAATCTCTTCTATTTGAAGTACAGTACCTGCAAGACCACTCTTACACAACTAGCAGATCTCAAGAATGCAGTAATCAAAAAATAGTCCAAGAAGTTTATTTCACAAAAAAAAACAAAATTACAGTTAAAAGCAAGCAAAGCTTTGTCTAAAAAGAAAGCACAGAACTTGTGAGCTTGCTGGGGAGAGAGAAGCTCACTGTTGCCAAAATACAAAATTTCTGTTTATATTATGACCATCAACATACACAGAAAGAAATGTAAATCGTAACATAAATACTAATATTTTCCACTAAAGGCTTAAGGAGACTTGTTACTAGTATTTAAGACAACTCAAAGCAGAACCAGAGAGGACAAATTCTTAGAACAAAACTCAAAGCCAGCATCAAAAAAGTGGAGGAGCAAGGAAAGAATTGTGTTTGGAAAGTTTTAAGTACACCATGATTCTAAAGGGAATAATCTATCAAACCACAGGAGGTGACTAGAACTGCCATCATCACTGCTAACACAAAGGAATGTAGATTGGGGGCAGGCAACAGAGGAAGGGGGAGAAAGCACAGAGAAGGGAAAAGGAGAAGGAACTAAAAAAGGGAGCCACAGTAATGGCTACCAGACTCTCAAAGAATTCCTAAAGGAAAGGATAAATCCTTCAAGGTTTTGTTTTAAATAAAGCAATCCATGCAATATATTGCCGTCTTCTCAGTATAGTCAGGCTTTCAGTTTATCTGCACACCATATTTTCAGAAATATAGTTTTACAACTCTACTAAACTTCCAAAGCTTAACACAATGGTTGCAAATATAAATATTTCTTCTTTCAGTCTCCTCATTCTTCTGAATCATAGTACCCTGCAGAAAAACAGCTTTTCAAAGGGAAGAAGGGAAGTTTAACCATCCTGAATTTAAAATATCCCTTTACAATTATTTAACCAACTTCAATCCCCCAGTTAAAGAGACAATAACTATGGGTTACGCACTGGCAGGTAAAGGCCGCTAGAGGACTGCCAGATTACCACAGGAACATCCCAAAAGGGTATCATATCATTAGGGGCTGATCTTGCAGATCACTGTTTTGAGCTGATGTCTAATAGGCAGCATTTACTTCCATATGATGAAGAGTAGCATCTTGCTACTGATGCAAAAAAATAGGGCTCATTAAAAATAGCAGACATGTTAATATGAACAGTATTTCACAGAAATTCAAAACGAGTGAATAGTAGACCCATTTTCTAGTTCAGAGTTCCACCAGCTTATGTAGAACTACTTGACACGTATGTTTTAGTCTCCTGGCTCAGAGTGCAATTCTTCCAGGCGTTTTTGGAAGCTCAGTAACTGTAAGGATACAAGCTCTTTGGGCTTGAACAATTACACTGCACCTCCAATAAAACCAGATCAAGTAACATGCTTCATCAGGAAAGTTTTTGCTATTCAGCAAACATTGTGCTCCACATTTCATAAGCCCGACTCAAAGCAAGCAGACCATTCACAATTAAAACACACCCAGAAACATTTCAGCTTGCCACAAGAGAGACAAACTTACTGGTTCTTGCCAAAAATGGCAAATTTTTCTGACAAAAATATTTTTTGTCAGGCAAATGAACGAGAGGTAATGCAATAGTAAAGGCTCTAATAACTGCTCTCAGGAGCTAATTTTAATGTAAGCACAGTGAACCAGAAAATGGATTTGACCAGCTGGCTCAACTCATCCCCAGGCCTAGCACTCATGGTGAAAGCCAGAGACTTAATGGGTCAGAATCACCCAGCCCCTCTCAACCCTGCAACCCCAAAGCTGAGGTGCTGCTCCAAAGCTTCTGAATGCTGGGATGGGGATGTCATTCCCTAAAGGGGAAAATGCCTGAACTATTCCATCCCAACCCCAGGAGTTCAGATCCCTGAGCACCAATCCTGAGAAGCCTCCACAGCAGGTAGCTGCTCTATCTCATAGGACCTAAAGCGACCTGCTGAAATAGCACACCAAATTTCAACCACACATTTCTATCCAGCCTCCCAGCAGGCCAGAAGACATTTAATAAGCCAAATAACCAGAACAAAGCCATGTTACTGCCCTTAGAGAAGCTAGGATAACACAAAGAGCCCATTCACTCGCCCACTGAGCCCAACTGGTCGTTAAACTTTGGGGCCATAAACTAGAAATCAACTTTCCTATTGCAGAGGAGAGGGGAAGGAAGAAAATAACCACCGCTTCCACCCAGGAATCATTATGGAAGGCAGCTTTTGTGAAAAACACGCACCTCCTCAGAGGTAACTCTATCCTTGAGCCAGACAGGGGGGAATCGCCTCAAAATCGCCGGGGTACGTGCCTGCAGACATGTGTTTGCAGGGCAGCGGCACAAAGGAATGTCCGAGCCCCGCCGGGGCCGGGCACCTTCCCTTCCCCGCACGGCCGGGCCAGGCCAGGGCCTTGGGAGACACAGCAGCGCCGCGCAGCCGGCCCGGATTCCGCCCCAGCAGCGCCGATCAACGCTAATAACTTCATTTCGGGGGCTTACGGGCTTTCTGCCCGCCG
>NW_008236769.1:12815300-12827416 GCF_000691975.1 Corvus brachyrhynchos | reverse complement strand
CCCGTGGGGTAAGATGCGCTTCGCGCGCGGGGGGTGATGATGTCATCGCGTGCCCGGATGGAGCCGCAAGCGGGACGCGCAGCCTGCTCCTCCTCGTCCTCGTCTTCTTCTTCGTCTTCCTCCTTTCCCTCTTCCTCCTTCTCTTCCTCCTCTAACAGTTTCCCTTCCTCCTCCTCCTGGCTCTTGGAACCCTTTCTGCCTGTGCTCATTTTCCCCCCGGCCTCACTGTGGATTCTGGTGCGTGGGAAATTGCAGTTCATCTGCTTCCACGATCCTTGTCCGTATCCTTGGCAGGGATTTGGCTCCATCCTTGTAATCAGTTTTTGTTCGCAGAATTCCCCACTGAAAACAGGTTATCTCTGAAGCATTTCAGTGCTACATCCTATCCAAACTTAGAAAATATATATATGTATTTTTTTTTTTTTTTTAAGAATGAAGTCATTATAATGTGTTTGCCTTTCACACCAGGCCGAGGTGCGGCGGCACCAGGGCTGACACCCGCGGCCGCCGCCGGAGCCCCCCGGCCCAAGCCACTCCCGCTGCTCCCGTTGCCTTCCTTGGAGCCGGCGCTTCCCGGCGCCGTGTCCGTGTGCTTACACTGCCCTCTGCTTGCCCGCTCTCTGCTTCCCGTCACACCCGCCGGGAATTCCTCATCGCCCCCAAAAAATGGAGGGCAGAAAGCCGCCCAGCATCTGCTGCTCGCTCCACAAGAAACGTTCCTATGGGAGCTTCTCAGAGGCGGCCGTGAGTCAGCCGGAGTGAGGAAGTGGGATGTGTTTGGACAACAATTACACCGTGCACTTGTCAGGGCAGAGGCTGCTTTATGTGGGTGCATAATCCTTAACGTCATGAGAAACCAAACCCTGATTTACTGCTGCCCACAGGCCTAACATTAGTGCGGTGCAGGTATTTCTTATTCACGGTAACTGTTAGCAAGCTCTTCGTGTCCCTGTGACAACCATCTGTTGTTTCAGCCTTCTGCAACCTGTTCTTCTGTGTTTGCACATGGAGTTGTATTTCACTCACCTTTCCTTCGACGCACGAGTTTTTCAGCTGAATTTACCTTATTGCCCTGTGAGATTTTGCTGAATTACAGGACAATGCTGCGATAGGTATCCGAGTTAACGTCGCAATGCAGAGTCCAAACCAAAATTGTATTCCTGGGAAATGCTTACTTTGGCTAGCTTACTTTCAATTTTTAACCTTAAGAGACCAATAAATTAAACCCAATTTTATTTTAAACAACATTACCAGGTTTTGCTGCTGGTCTTCATCACTGTCCTCCCATCTTTTGCACTCTGTACAACCCCACAGTACTTTTTTCACATAGTTTTCCAAGATTCCTCTCCCTGATTATACAATGAATATTTAAATCAGTGTTCCAGTTCTCTGTAAGATCAACACATACCTCTCTTCAGAAAGATCTTGCAGGCGATTACAGGTACACAGAAGAAAGTACACAGGCTTCTCCCATAACTCAGCCCTGGCTCTTGAAATGCTTTGTGATTGTGCTCATTTTGCTCCTGGCCTTGTTGTGGATTCTGGTGCATGGGAAATTGTAGTTCATCTGCTTCCATGATCCTGTCCGTATCCTTGGCAGGGATTTGGCTCCATCCTGTAATTAGTTTTTGTTCGCAGAATTCCCCATTGAAAACAAGTTATCCCTGAAGCATTTCATTGCTAAATCCTTATCCAGATTTAGAAATAACATTTTTTTTTAAAATGAAGTCATGATATAATTTGTCTTTCACAACCATTATAAGTATTCCACTGGAGTAGAGCAGCTCAGAGGTGAGATTTTGACGTAAAACTGTTTTTCCTTTACCTATGACTTCAGCTATTTCCACAGTTTTCAAGCATTAGTGTTTCCAAGATACTTTCCACCAGACTCCTATACTATTTATGTTTCAAGCAGGGTAAAACCAGAGGGAACTTTGTGTATTTGAAATTGAAGTTTCTTGATTGCAACTGTTCAGTCACAGCCGTGGCTGCAGCGCTGGGGGAGGCACATGAAACAGGCACAGCTGCACTTCCCCAGCAGCCAGTGCTGCTGCTCTCAGCTTCCACAGGCTAGGTATTTCCATCTAGGCAAAACTTTGCAGGAATTAAACTGTCTTGTGCATTAGATAACTCTCTGAACTTCTTTCTCTTCTCCTGTAACACTCCCCTGTAATTAATTACTCCCCTGTAATTTCTCCCCTGATTTATCACTTTCCATTCTCCTCTCCAACTTCATCTGCTTTTTTCCCAGTGTGGCAATGGCTCTATACTGGCTTCTTCGGGGGTGGAACTGCTTTTACCTCTCTGTAGTCCAAACCCAGGTGGGAAGATGAGCCTTTAACTAGAGATATCACAGAGGAGGTACTTCCTATGATCCCAAAACTTATCATATGGGCAAACCACATACAGTGGTCAACAGAAACTACAGGACGGGGTGGGAGACAGGAGTGAGTGATCATGTCTGAGACAGGGCAGGTGGTAGCTCTAATCAATGTCACTCAGTATTCAACCAGAGTCTTCTTTCATTTTATACCCAAGAGTAAAGCCCTGGCAGGGATCCAGTTTATAATTCAGATCTTGGTAAACACAGACCTAAATTTCCCTCATGACAAGGTTCGATAGTAATTGTCTAGCACTTTAAATATCTAATTACAAACATGCTACCACATGGTAAAGTGGTCCGTGTCTGTTCACTCAACTGTGTGTCTTCAGGAAGGGCCATCTGTTTCCAACAAAACAGTGAGACACGAATGTAGGCAGGTTTCTAAATTAAAAAGAAAAAAAAGAGAAAGAGGAAAGAAAACAAACTAAAGAGAGACACAAAGCTGCTCTTTACAATAAAGCACAACCTGAAATAGGTGCAATCAGAATGAACTTCAGGAGACAGTTTTCACCTAGGGAACCAATGGATAGCATGGCTTCTCTAAGATGTCCTTCTGAGCATTATTTTGTGCACCTAAACTGCTGCATTAAGAATATGGAAGTCTTCACTACAGCACAAATTTGGTCCATCTTGACCCCTGTGTTCCATAAAGAAATAGCAGATCCTCTAACCTCCTGTCTCCACACCTAGGTCATGCATGCAGGTATTCAAAAAAGGGAATGTTTTCCCCTCCTTAGAACATGGCAGATAGGCATGAGTGACACTCTGGCGTTGCCTCTCGGGCAAAACCAGCAGACAGACCATGATGCTACGGGTGTGTGTTACAACTAAGCTGCTGCCTATCTAGGCAAATTACCACCTAAGATCAGGAAGGGAAGCAGAGGAGACTGTGCAACTCAGTTCTTTTTTTGTTATTATTTTCATACTGTTTGTAGATAAGGAGCCCAGCAGCTATTTGATGTAAGGTCATGAAGTGCAAAAATAGTTCAGACACTCTGTAACGTGCACAACTGCTCGTAAGGGTCAGATGAGCATTTCTAACACTATTTCAAACTGATTGCGAAGTGTTTTGCTGTGGACACTGATTAGATCAACATTAGTAAGCCAGAAGTCAGTGCATTTACTGCATACAGTGTTCTTTTAACAATGAATTACAGAAGCAAGACAAGTGGGTTGGGATAGCAGGTCTCAGTTGGGATAGTAAGTCTCAGGTAAATTTACCCCAAATAATGGTTTCTCTTCTTGTGGTAATCGCTGTTGGCCATTCATCTGCTTTCCCATAAAATACATATAGTGGCAAAGGGGCCTCTGTTTTAAAAGACAAATTTACAAAGGCATGTCAGGAAGAGTCCAGATCCAATAAAATCCTTCACCGATCCTGTTTCCCTCAGGGTCACTTTGCACTCCCCCTGAGGAGCAAGGGGGCAATGTGGATTCCATCTCCTAGACCAGGGAGTCCCCACACAAGGGGGTGAAGAAAGACACTGGACTGACTCTGGAGTCTGACAGAGCAGGTACAGGAGACACTGCTTGGGTACTGAGTTCACGGTGATGTTCTTCCTGTTTTGAAGGGATGTTTGAGCATGGCTGAGCCTCATCAAAGCTGCTTTTTACACTTCTCCATTCTCTCTGTTGAGCAGTTTCACAGGTTCTGGGCACAAGAAGAAGTTCTGCCACTAATTATGTGTATCAGTTGGTGGGTTTAATGTAAACCTTGCTCAGACTGCTCAAATAGATGAAGTTCTTGTATAATGTGCTTTTCCTTACTTATATTCACAGGCTTGCTACAAATGAGATAAAGCAGTGAGAATGCTAAATAAATAATCTGGAACTGAGAAGCAGAGCAGTGTTCAGCATCAAAATCTGAAACAAATAGAGGGCTGACATCCTGGGATGTTAGAGTCAGGGGTCTCTTACATACCACCATGAGCTGGCTAGATATTATGTTCTTAAAAGGATTTTGAAAATGTTGAGTTAATCATGACCAGATCAGTTTTTATTGGATTTCATGGAAGGGTGACTCCATCCCGTGCACTCTGAACACAGCTGACTTTTCCTACACCCAGCCTTTCACCTCCATTACCTGTTATTCCAGCTACACAGTTGCCTGTTTCTTCTAAAATTGAGCCAACTGGCCAGGATATACTTCCTTCTTCAGGGTATGAATTAGCCACCGGATTTCAGAAAGGGCCAATCAAGCTCCATGTGCTGAGCCAATGCAGCATTGTTCAGCTTTTCACTGCAGTCCCTGAGGAGCAGCCTGTCTCCTGAGAACTCTAAACCACTAAGAGTTCAGCCAAAGCATCTTCTGCCTTCTCAAGTTTCTAGTCCTTCCTAAATTCATTTCCAACTGCCTTCTCTTTTGCAGTATACAGCACTTCCTTCCTAGCCCTTTCCAACACTTGTCTGTTTTTCCAAATGGCTTGTTCATGTCCTGACTGAGCTTTTTCTCAGCCCAGAACTTTTCCCCAATTTGTGTCTCCTTGAAAAAGCCAGGGGCAGCACAGGTGCATCAGGTACATGCATCCTGCTGCCAGAGTTCTCAGGCTTGCAGATTTTCTGCCAGGACAGGGCTTGCAGAGCTCTTGTATTTCCAATACAAGGCATAGGGAAGGCATATCATTAACAAATAAATCTGATTAATAAGCCCTGTTACTTAAAGCCCACTCTGCACAACATATCACACTTGTTATGGTTCACCATCCTTGATATAGAATTTCTGTATGAGCCATTTCATCTGCTTCTCGTTTTCTATGAGTTGAGGTTGGGGGGTTTTTTGGTTTGGTTTGGTTTTGGTTGGTTTTGCTTCATTTTGGGGGTTTTTGTTGTTTAGGTTTTTGTTCTTGTTGTTGTTCTTGTTTTTGTTTTTGTTGTTGTGGTGCAGTTTTCTGTTTGTTTTGTTTCGCTTTGGTTTTTGTTTCAAGGAGACAGTAGTTAACACTGTTCTGGTACTTTTCTGCTTTTACTTACCCAGGAATCTGAGAGAGCAATTAGCAAATTAATTTTCCTGTGGAAAGACACTGGATAAATACTTTGTGTTAGAATTGTTTATACCTGCATAGCTATTCTTTTCTTTTATTCTGACTCAAGCTCTGCAGTGAAATGGTGGAAAATGTGCACTGGGCAGTGTCATGGTGTCAGGCCTTAATATCTTTTACCATCTCTCAGGAAACAAAGATGTTTCAAACATGAAACTTCACTGGAGAACAAAGTGATTGCAAGCCAATAATATCTGTATGTCACTTCATCTCATTCCTAAATTGACTGTGGTTAGATAAAGCAGCAACTATTTTAATCCTCAAATCAAAACAGGGATTTGGGGATGAATTTTCCTTGTGTTTCAGCCAAGCAGAGTGATATGTACCCAAGATTTTAACCATGAATTCTTCACATAGATTTGTGCATACTAATCATTGGGTATATTCAAGTATTGAAGGGTTTTCTCTTACATCTTATATTTCTGGATAATTTCCCCTGCAGAAGGCAGTTCAAACACCACATTTCTACTCATGCTCCCAGACATGCCTGCTCTGCTCCAGCTGAAATCGTAGCCTGTCAGAAATGCTGTCCCAGACACAAAAATGACAGCTTGAGCCCATTGTGACTCAAACAGAACTCTTCATTTTTCTCTCAGTTTTCCCCTCAACTAACCCAGTCTCATCCCATCCAGACCCACTGACTTCTGCTGCAGTGGCTGGCTAGCCATGTCCTTTAGCCACATGAGCCTCCTCCTCCTAACTCTGGTGGCTTTGTTTTGTGCTCTGTTTTTGTTGTATCAACCACATACTCCCCATCTTTTCATTCAAAGCCCTTCACAGCCTGTTCTGCCTCTATCTACCTTTCAATAAAGCAAAAGCTGTTCTGCCTCTTGAGCCCCCCAGACACTCTGAACTGCACCATAAGATCATCCAGTGTGACCTCTACTTACCTCAGGCCTTTACATTTAACAAAGGTACTCATATATTAAGCCCAAAGGTTTCAATTAAACAAAAGCATTTTCATTCTCAGGAGAGTAACCTGTGTTTCACAAGCAGAAAACAAGAGTGATCACCATGGCCTGAGGCTTTTTTATGATGACCTGAACGATTCAGGAGGTCAGCCAGGCTGCTGGCTGTAGAGGGAGGGGATAAAAAAAGACAAATTAATCTTCATGTCCCTGTTTCCCTGACTGGGAGGGAAATGTCTTCCTGACCCCCAATCAACCCTGTGCAAGGGAGCAAGAGACATCCATCAGTCCTGTAGAAAGAGGGGTTTCCTCATCACCTCCAAGTGCCCACATAAACAGTTGTGCACTTTGAACTGTGAGACATTTAGGATGTTTCTGAAGAAGGGAGGAGATAATAATGGAGCTGATACATTTTAAAATCTGTTTTAATAAAACTTGGTATCTTTTGAATTTGTTTCAAGGCTGACTGACTAAGATGCAAGTCCTGGCTGAAACTTTTTCTGCACTTGGGCTAGGAGAAAACCTCATGAGTTTGGGGGTTTTTGTTCTGTGTTCTCTGTTGTCTGAGACCACAGGAGCTGATGAAGAGGCCTTGTCTTCAGCAGAAATACTTTGCAGGGTGTTTTCTATTCAGTTAGGTACTTCCATGAATTTTGTGCACTGTCCGAAACTGTGCACTGTCTAACCTCTACAAAATTCAGTTGAAGTTGCCCAACTGGTTTTTAATCTGTTACATCATGTACAGATACACACAGACAGGCACAGAGGACATGCAACAGTGGCTGTGTGTTATCACAGAAGCACAGAACGGCTTAGGCTGGAAGGACCCTCTAAAGGCCGTCTGGTTCAACACTCCTGCAATGATCAAGATGTCTTCAACTTGACCAGGTTGCCCAGAGCCCCAGCCCACCTGGCCTTGAGTGTGTCCAGGAATGGGGCATCCACTACTGTGCCAGTGCTTCAGCAGCCTCACCATAAAAAATTTCTTCCTTATAGCTAGTCTAATCTATGCTTTTTTCCTCCCTCATCTCCCATACTGTTGGTTAAAGGCAGAAGATTTAATTATAACTGTTTTTTGAATACCAAACTGGGGTTTTTACAAGTCCATCAAAGGCTGCCCACAAAGCCTTACTCCCAGAAAGAAGGAACTGAGCAGGAAGAGTGTGGCACAGGTACTGGGCTCAGAAAGCAGCAGTGAAACTCTCTAGCTCCAAACCTGTTACCCACAGGGCGAGGCTCCATGGTTTCCTCTTGAAGCTAATGAAGCATCTCATGGCTCAGTTTAAATCAAAGGCAAGTGCAGTGCATTGCTGTGTAAGCAGCAATACTTATTTAAAATCACAAGAAAATGTCTGATTTCAAACTGCAGTAGAGCAATGCAATGAGGACCACTGGAATCTTAATAAAGATCAGCCATGGTACCTCTGTCTTCTTTTTAAACTACAAAAAGACACCTCTTGGCTTTGGCAAGGATTATACACTTATTCTGTGTTGGTGCAATGCCCAGCACAACAGGGACCTGGACCATCACAAGAGTTCCTAGGTACTTTGGGTAGATAAACAATAATCTGCAAGAAAGAAATTGCTTTGAGGGTTCAGGGCAGTGGAGTGTTTTCTGTGAAGCAAAAAATGTAGCTTGTTCTCCCAGAAAAATCAGTTAAAATACTCTGCATACAGATCTGTAGATCCCAAATGCAGGGAGGCCACTGGAAATCACTAAAAGAATTCCTCTCTCCCGACTCCAAGAGCTATCATCAAATTTGTGTTTTGAGGAAGAAATGCAATCTTTGAGTGTAGTTTTTCTGTTTCCATTCTTTTTTAATGTTCTAAGGACAGCAGGTACTTATTTAAAACAAGCATCTCAAACTTTGTCATTAAAATAGCTGTTAGGATTTTTTTTTTTACATTTTTAAACTCATTATGTATGTCTGTATGCTGAGGCCTTCTGTGAAAAAAATTAAAGGCAAGCTTCATGGGAGCAATGTATTTTTTTCCTGGTTACCAACCTTGTACAAATTAAAAGCACATTAGCCACTTTGAAAATAAATCCAACTGCAGTTCAACCTCTTTGGAGTTTTAGTTTGAAGATAGCAGTGGCATTCCACTGACTAAGCCACTTGAGTGAATTTCCTGATTTTGCTTAGTTGCTTAATTTCCTGTTGGGCTCACATTTTGCCTAATTCAAGACAAAAAGACCCCTATAAATGGGATAAATGATTGAAATTGCAGAGCTGGACATAGTAATTTGATTGCAGTTCAGCATGTGCCTCTCTGAACAGAGGTAGAATTTCTGAGACATGCATATAAGTAACTCTAAAAATGTCTTTAATTCAGCATTTTCTTCCCTTATTGAATTACCCATCTGTGTATCTGAATATCTGTTATCAAAGGTCTTCTCCTTGTGTCCAGGGTTTAATGTGTGTCCATGACAAGTTTCCCCCTGTTATGACATCACTCTTGAGGCTCTAAAACAGGACAAAATGTAAAGCAATAGGAAGTGCTGTGGTCTGTTCTTCATAAAAGCTCTCTAGCAGTAATTAGGAGTACATTTAAAGCAGATCTCCTTCTCTGCCTCATTTCTGCAGTCATAGGCTTTAACTTTTAAATAATCAGGATTGTGAATGGGACTAAATAATGCTTTAGCCATAGCTTATAAATCATGGCTATATAATACTTAGAATTTAAGTCTTTAACCTGATGGTTCCACACACCTTTCCTTTATGCATTGCTTACCATGCTGTAAAAAATTACTGGGCTATAAAAACTTAAAGTAAAACTGTTGACTTTTTTCTTTGCTTCCTTCCTCAGTGAAGAGCACTGCCAGTGTGGGTTTATGTATCAGTTAGATCAGGGGAATTGTCTATCAACTTAAAAACACACTTCTCAGCTTTCTCTGAACACCATCAGCCTGAGCTAAGCCGGATCTTTTCTGGGAAGGCTTTCCAGGCAGCTCTCCCTGAGAACACAGTCTTTCCACAGCACTAGCCATGGTCCAGGAGCTCCCAGAGTGTCACCTGTGTGGGGCTGGACGCTTCAGGGATTTGAACCTCGTATAGGCCAAGGCTAAACTAAAATCATTGCAATACCCTTTTACAAGGGTCAGTTTCTGTAATATCTGTTCTTCAGGTATCTTTTCAGTCAAGAACTTGGTGGTGGATTGAAATTAATATAGTTGAACCGAACTCCCATATTTGTTAAACTAAAATGTTAGCTTGGCTTTGGATGCTTGAGCCTGATGATTCTGAAAGGGCTGTTGTGAACCACATTTCCAGCAGCCTGATTTGCTTCAAAGGTGACAGATGAATCCTTCAGGAAATGAAAATACTGTGTCTTCTTTCCTGAAGATTTTTATTATTATTATTATTATTATTATTATTATTATTTATTGCTCTCATATGAGTCTTCTTTATCAGATGGTCTGTTAGTGGCAGGGATCTTCTCACTATGTTAAACATCTGGTTAATGGCCTGGGACTTCATCACTGTTTACAGATATTTCTAACAGGAACTGAGATCAAAGATCAGGTTAATGGAAGAAAGACCAATGAAAGATGAGAGCCAGTCCTCTTTTAGGAGGAACCAGATTCTGCCCTTGTAGAGCTTTGTCTGATAGATATTTTTCCATCTCTGATGACTGTAAGTCAGATCCTGTGATCTTTATATTGACCAGCTTTGTATTTAAAACTACATCAATAAGACCGCATTTAATTTGGGCACATTTTTAATGCACTGCCCTTTCACTTCCTAAAAAATCCATTGTAACTAGCAAGAGCTATGTAATACTGCCTCTAAAAATACTGTGCCTGAGCATCCTTGTGGCCATGAACCAAAGGTGCTGGCTTTTTCATGGTGGTGGAATTGGTCTGAAGGTTGCATCACTTTCTGGGTTCTTGCAAATAGAAGAATGTAGGTTGAAACAGGGAAAATAATTTCTCAGAAGAACCAACTACACATGGATCCAACAGCCACTTGAAACTTTACAAACTAGGTAGCTCTGAGAGTGGGCTTCAGGTTTCCATCTATATAGGAGCAAATTTAACTATATATATATATAACATAAACATGACCAAGATACTATGACTAATTTAGGTAGTTCTGTTTTTATGTTATTTTATTTTTAAGCTCGGTGGGAGCAGCCATGGTTTGAATTAAACCCAACACTTCCACATAATTGAAGAGGGATTTACAGAAGATGCAGACACTTTTCATGCCAAATGTTGTGCACATACAGAATGAGAACCAACAATTACAGTTAATTTCTGAGCCCACGTTCTGCACACAAGAAGCAGCAATGTGCCTCCTTAGCACAGCAAATGCATTGGGGACGGGGTTTTATAGGGAGGTTATGCATTTTTCCAAATGCTGTCAGAACCTGGAAATTGTGAAATGCCTCGGATTTCTTTTGCATGCGTTTGTCCAGGCTGGCAGGAAGGTGCTCTGTCTGGCAAGGTCTGCAGGCTGGGACAGCAAAGGGCCCGGCAGCATCTGAGAGCTTGAAGTGCAAGTTATGGCAGACAAAAGCAGCGCCTGTTGCATTCCACCTGTTATCTGCGGGAGTCAGCAGCGCTGCCTTCCCCCTCCAGCTGCCGGCAAGTCCTGGCAGCGCCGAGATAACATTTGGTTCAAGATCTGCTCCTGCCAGGTTATCGATAAAGTGAGGGAAACGAATACCTGGAGGGAGCAAGGCTAGATTTTCAGTTTGCTTAATTTATGGGCCAAGTTTCGCCTGGTACAATGGAAGTCCCGCTGTCAGTGCTTTCACCAGCTTTTACCGGATGTCATTTTGGGACATGAAAGGAGGTTTGAAGAACACTTTGCAGTGATGGTGGCTGACCTACTGCATTTCTGGTTACAATTAACAGCACATTCTCACCCACTCTCTCCGATTCTGCTTGTTCACAGGCCCGGGGGCAACCGGAATATCTTTCTTTTGTCCCACGCTCCTTCATCACCGTGGCAACAAATGGGCAAATATTATAGTGTTTTTTGCTTTTTTTAATTTGCAAGTAGTCTGGTGAGTTTTCAAGACCACACACACACACAGACACACAGTACATGTAGTTCAAACTCGGGGATTAGCACATTAAAACCATGGGTTTAACCAGTAACTTGGGCTGTGGCCTGGCTCCAGGCCAGTGCCCACTGGAAAACATCCTCACGAAGTCACACAGCAGAGTGGTGACAACACAAGAATGGGGGCCATGTCCAATGCCAGCCTATGGTTGCTGTCACCAGCAATTACAGGGAGGTTGTGGTCCTCCCCAGGACCACCCTGAGTCCATCCTAATTGTGCCACTGGTGGAAACAAAGGTCAGCTCTTGTGCAGGGGTTTAAAAATTGAACTTGCACCCCCAAGGGAACACTGTAGCCCTGGGCCCGCAGGGACACCACAGTCACTAATCACTGTGGCCTGGGAATCAAAGACACCATCTGCTTCAACAAGGGCTGTCCCCAAGTGGAGGGGCAAAAGGAGTAACACCAGGAGTTCATCGTCCACTGGGAATTGAGGGAGGGGATTCACCTCTGCCTCTGTGCACACTGAAACCCCCGTGTCACCAAGAACGCACCAGGCAATACTCGTCCATGCAGCAGTTAATTACAGCACTGGGGCTATAGGCGCACATGGAGTTCCAGTTTCTGGTTTGGAGTCTGGGAAGAGATCCTTGCCAGCTACAGCTGCTGGAAGGTACCATGTCTTGGCATGGCCATTAGGCTGATGGATCATCTGGCATCAGACCCAAGGGAGCTTGAAGGCTCTCATCTGCAGCCTCTGGATACAAAAGCTAGC
>NW_008236769.1:12813762-12815283 GCF_000691975.1 Corvus brachyrhynchos | reverse complement strand
CTGCGGTTCCTTAAGCACCCTGCAACATCTGTATCACTTGGGCATTTCATGGGAAAATTTTCTTTTTGTTGGTTACGTGTTGCTGCTTGCATTTGTTTTTTTCTCCCCATGTATCTAGACCATCTATTCTTTTCAAGTGACAGATACTAAAAGTAGTAAGCTGTAAAAACATGTACCACCAGAGTTATAAAGAAAATCTCTTGGGAGATGGTAAAACAAACCCAGTCCCAAACACCCTCCCCTGGCCCACATTGCCAAACCACCTCCTTTTCTACCACCCTGCCAACAACTCAATTCTTCCACAATACCTACAGGGAGGGAGGTGGTAGCAGATTAAAAAGCCAGGTTCCTCCCTCGCTGAGGTTTCCCAGCACGTATTGCCGGCCTGGGGAATACGGGGGAAGGGCAGAGGAAAGGCTAGCTCTGCCTGCGTAGGGCCGAGCAAGTTTTCAGCTGTATAAAATATATTAAGTCCCAATCGCGCTGGAGCCGGTGTTGAAAGATTTCAGCAAGGCCAGCACTTGACCTTTCGCAGACAATAGCCCCGGCCTTAATTGGCAAGTGCTCATTGTGCGGCCTCAGCTGTGCTGAACAGGCGGGTTTCATGCTCATTCCCCCGTGGGCTCAGGTCTGGGGCTGCGGGCGGGAAGCGGCCAAGGTTTGGGGGTTCCTGATTGTTCTATAATGCCACCTGCTGACTCGAGGGCGATGGCAGCCAGTGTATCAAAAGTCCTTTCATGGAGCCCTGCTTTTAACTTCAGTGCTATTTATATTAATGGGATCATTCAATGCACTTCACTCATGTCCTGATTTAGAGTCCAAGGACAGCCCCGAGTTACAAATCCTGAGTGAGCACCGTAAGATACACTGGACACTAACTATACTGGCTTTTTATGCTTCTCTGGGTTGCGACTACGAAATATAATGAGGAGGTGATTGAAAAGGTCTTGGAACTCAAAATATTAACATGTCTGTTTATACCACACTATGCTTGTTCGTGACTGAAGCGAGCACAAGCATCTGTGTGCCAGCACTATAAAGTGTCTTCACCAAGTGCCCAAGGTGGTAGGAGGGGGCAGACATAAGGGGCTACTTTGTCTGGGAGGCACAGATCTTGCTCCAGCTACAAGCATCCACAGCAATTCATGCGAGGATGCATACATAGAGTAGTAAGGAGGCTCCCATCCAGAAAAAGGCTCTGTACCATCTACTTTGCAAAACCTGGGAAAGTGCAAACATGGACATGGAGTGGATGGTACACTGCTAATTTAATCTTTTAGCAAATTGAAAAATCGTGGCCCTTTTATCTGATAAAATTTGCATTTCCTGAGCTCATCCAATTATGCCAGGGAGTCCTTTTTCTTCACCACTTCCCTGTCTCGACCAAAATTCAGTTTTCAGCTCCATCTCTGGCTGAACACTTTTACTGAAGGATCATCTCCATTGCAGGGTGTATGTGCTCCCAGCACACTTCAGCTACTTGTGCTGCTCTACCTGTGCTCTGCTTGTCCCCTCACATCC
>NW_008236769.1:12787623-12813733 GCF_000691975.1 Corvus brachyrhynchos | reverse complement strand
TGAGGTCTGGCTCTGCTGTTGCTCCTGGCACCAGCGTTACATATCAGCTCCATAAATAATTTGTTCATCCAGGTCTCTACCAGCACCCGCAGCAAATCTTTGCATCTTTCTTACAAGCTCCAGGCTGATGCTCAGGGTACGTTTTTCAGAGGGTTTCTGAGATGGGCAGCTTGATGCTCTCCAGCACAGCAGAGACAGGCACTGCAACCTTTGCCTTTTCACCATTCTCCTCCTTCTGGCACCTTTATGGGGTCTAATTTTTTGTGCTGGCCTCCCACGCACTTCATAAAAGACGCACATTCAAGCAGGCTTTGTGCCCGGAACGCAATTAAACATCCAACTGTCCGATCTGTGTGGCCAAATCTGCAGTGTTCCCGGGGCTTCTCAGGTGCAGGTTCACACTGGTTCATCAGGTTTCCATAGGGGGGAGGAAATGTAATTTAGCTCTTTCAGTCTTAGTCATTGAAAATAAAAGGGGAGTAAGTGAAGCTTGTCTCTGGCTATAGGAATGGCAGACAAACCAGCCATGATTCTTTATCTAAAAGTGAAATTTGCAAGTGAACAAGGCATTATAATTGATGCAGATTTAAAGATTTAAGGTGAGGCTATTCTGTGTTTTGTTTGAATGACAAACCTTATCTCGCTTTTCCCATCCCCTCCCTTTTTCTTCCCTTGCACAGCAAAATGCTAAACAATCATTTCTTCAGGCCCAGTCCTCAGAACTGCCATTCCCTACAACTTCAGCAGGTTTTTTTTGAGCAGCTGGAGGTGTTTAGCAAGCCTGAAAGAAATCCCTCCATCAAACCTTTCTTTCATCACAAGCTGACCACAGAAATGTCACAATACCTGTGAGGAGCGGTTTCGCTGTGTGCTCTGGCTCAGTCTGTGCCACTAACAAAACACTATATGTGATGAAAACAACCCAAAATCACAACACAGAAAATAACTATCTTCTCTACTGAAGATAGATCAGGTGTGTTTAATTCCAGAACAGAATCAAACTTAAGCTCCGGACTATTAACAGTGCACCCTGCTAAACTGGCAGTGCCTTTCATCATAAAGCTGTGGCCTGTGCCCATCAGTACCTTCCCAGGGCATGCCTGGCATGGCTTTGGGAGTAGCAGGAATTCCTAAAAGTCAGAGCCAGCTCTGGCTCCCTCCATGGTCCTCCTGCACTGTCTGAGCAGGCTTTGCATCCGCAGGGAAGTCTGGCCCCTCCTCATGCTGCGCACCAGGGCTCACCAAATACACACACCTGCAGTTTCATAGTATGAAAAGCCATCTGGATGGGATACACAGCCTTGGCAATGATTTTTGGACACTTTGTGTCTTAGGCCTAAAGGCCACACATGGGCCCAGAGGAAACCACAGCACCACAGACCTTCTGTACATAGCTGGCTGTGCCACTTTTCTTTGGGGCTGAAAACACCATCTGCTCTGTTGTATTTAGCAACATAGTTGTCACCATGGAAAGGAACAATTTCACCTCCTAGGACTTGTCAGGGGGCAAAGTCTTAAACTATAAACTCTGTTATTGAGTTTAACTCTGAATGTGAAGTGCTAAAAAACACAGTGTAAGACTTGGTCTCTTTGTTGAGGCAGAGAGAACAGGGAGGTTAGAAGATGGACAGGAATGGCTGATGGCCCAGAAGTAATCTTGGATGAACAGAAAAGTAAAGAAAAATTATTTTATAGCACTGCTACTAAATGGCAGCCTTTAGCATACTAAAGCACTGTGTCGTAACTGTGCGAGGGAGGTTCCTCACCCACCGAGATGGATCCATGTAGAGTTGGATTGTTCATCTCTCTCACACCAGCTCCTTTGCATATAGCTGGGCATTGCATTGCCTTTGCCCCTCAGCTGTAACTAGGCAAGGAAAAATAAAGTGTGTAGAAGAATAAAAGCTGCAAAACCACTCAGACTTCAATCAAAGCAAGAGACCGCTTGGAGCAAGGAGCTCTAGGTCCTCCTGTTAGATTTGCATTTTCCAACTACTGCAGAGGAAAATGAGATCTCATCTGACTGAAGGCAACACTGTCCACTGGAATGTCTGACTGCACAGAGACACAGATGAGCCTTTGATGGATTAGCTCAGGTTTGAAAGAGGTGCACAAGGATGGAAACAACACATTGGAGAAGAGGTGGAAGCTAAGCACACCTTGGCAAACTGAGCTCTAGGGGTTTTTTCTTATAACTAGGAATTGTTGAAATTGCTCTGAAAATGCTCTGTTGTATATAATAAAAGGACAATTTCACTAAGCGAGTGGGTCAACCTCACTAGGTTATGTACCTTAAGAGTGACAAGGGCCCAAATCATGTTGGGATAACAAGATTTAAAACAATCCTCTAGGAAAAGTGCTTACTTTTGGTCAGTGCATTCAGTGAAAAGCAATTCCTATTGCACAAGGACAGGAGGAGGTGGAGGTGAAAGGCAGGGATCTACAAGGATGCCCAGGAGCTGCATCCAGCACCTCACTGTTTCTCCAGCTTGCAGTTTTCCAAATGACTGTCATCTTCCTCCTTGCTCTGCCCTCCATGGTTGTTGGAAGCCCCTTCTGTCCCATTTTTCTACCCTCTCAAATATCCCTACTGCCCTACCCTCTCATTTACTGAGAAATATCATCAACAGGTCTTTTCTCCACTTCTCTACATCCTTAATACTGCCAAGTAAACAAAATAAACCAAGTGCAGCATCCTCACTGTCAGAATCTCTGAAGCACCAGGCCTGTGAGTCTGAAGTGTTATAGGACAGTTATAGGACAGAGACAAAGAAAATAAACTCTGGCACACTTCTGTGCAGCTGTTTTGTATTAATTGTTAAACTGCGTGATACAAAATGCAAAGATATATTTGATTTAGTGGGCAGATCTCTTCTGAGTAAGAAGCTTATAGATTTAATAAAGAGTCAGTTTTTAATTATATTTTCTATTTTATTTGTTATATATTCATTATGTTTTCAATGCTTGAAATGAGATTCAGAGAGAACATGAGAAAAACTTGGTTTGGGTGTTTATCTGAAGAACCAAAAGTCTGAAAACACACTTTGAACTAACATTTGCAGAAGTTCTGCCCAACCTTTCAGCTGCTAAGATTATTAATGCAAATTAAAGCAATACTGATATTTTCATTCCAGTTTGAAAATAAAGGCTGATGAGAAGTCCCATTAGAGACCAAAACTAGCTACCTACTGTTTGCAGCAAACACTAGATGGGATATTTTTCTGAGAGAAGGGGAAGCACCAGTACAGGACAGCCTGCTCACTTGTCTGGTTTAGAGCAATCTCAAGCCTTTGCATGCTGGTAATCTTCCCAACTCAGCTCCAGATGTTAAGGCTGGCTGGCTGGAGGGAGGAAGGGAAGATATGGAGAAGAAAATGCACCAGATATCCAAGAATATCCAAGAGAAGTTATGCAGTCTCGGACATTCATAAAAGATGGGAGCTTGCCAGCTCCTCCACATATGGGATGGAGATTTGAAAGTGGGAAACAGCTGCTGTTGTCCTGTGCTGCCTCCTAGGCCATGGAACTTGTGCCAGTGGTCCACCACAGCCAGAGATGGAGAAAGACCCTCAGTGCAGAAACCCAGTTAGATGGTGGAGCTAGAGCTGACAGAGGACAATCTCATCCAGGAGAATCATCCCTGACCACCAGACTATGTCAGACCCCTGACAATGACAGCTGGGCTCCTCTTACACCCACTGGGATGATGTCAACCACCTTCTTGGGGAAGCACTGATACGTGAAACTCACGTGTGACTGTCACACTGTCACATGCATTACAGCAAGAGTTTCCTGGATCCCCCTCTATGACTGATTAGATTTTATGTTTCCCCAGACATCTCCAGAGGGAATGTGGGCCTTTGTCCAGCTGCAGTCCCATGTCCCAGCTCATTTCACAGGCAGCTCAGGCTGTTACTGTGCTACCCCGGGATGTTGAAATCTTGCACCACACACTGCACTTTGATGTGGCATTGGCACAGGGAGGATGCTCCCCTCCAGCAATGCACAGAGTGAAACTATGCAGTGAAATGCCGAGTCCAGGCAGGGTCAGGATGGATTCCACGGCTTTTGTGCTGCCTCCTCTTCACTTTTCCCTTCCTGTAGCAATTATTACTCATCAGCACAGATTAACAATTGCACAAGCAAACCCTCAGAACAAATGAAATCAGGGCCAAGGGCCAATCTTAGTCAGTAGGGCTCTGCCACTGACTTTAAATGGGATTGGGATTTAGCCCTGCAGCCTTTCCCTGTGTTTCCTCTTTTTATCCATTCATGTGCTGCACATGTGTAGTTCTCTGGCAGCTCCTCCAGCTTTGGGATGAGGCACTCACAGGTACAAGCTCCAAAAGTTGCACCCATAACCTTCTGGCATTCTTCTCCACCCACTCCCTGGCCCTGGCTTTCTTCTAAGAGTTGTTCCAGCCATTTTATGATATCTTTTAAAAGGTAAGAGAATAAAGACAAAAATAGCTCTCAATCCATTCATATGGGTTTCTGTTGGGCTGTGAATAATTTAAGGTCTTCTCACCTCATCTCTTGTTTATCTCGTAGCCTTGGGCCTCATCTGCATGAAAGAGTTGCACCCATCCAAGTAGATGTTAATTTAAACCAATTCATTAAACTAATACAAACCCCGGAGCAAGCAGAGGGAGGGATGCTCCCCTGTTAAACCCAGGCTCCTATCGGTTTGCTTTAATCTGGTGAGAAACTAAACCAAAGTAAGGAGCGCCCATGGACAGGTTCGCTCTGGTTTTACTGAGCACATGGAACAGAGCAATGCAAATCATGCCAGGGAGTTCTCACTGGCAGAGCTCTGCTGCTCACTCCCTGCAGGGACAAGCTCAGACATTCAGCAGAGATTGGAACCACCAAAAAATAGTCATGAGCCTTCGACATACAGCCAGCCTTGAGCTGGGCTGTGTTGTGGGGGTGTCACACCTCTCACCCAACCCAGGGCTCTGTTGCAGGTCTGCACTTCGTGGCCAGTGCCCCTGCAGGTAAAAAAGCCATACTAGTGTTTTCATACTATGGTTAACAGGGGCTATACAAGAAGCCAGGTAAAGTGTAGGTCACCTGGAAAAACTGCAATGCCAGTGAGAGCTAAAAACTGAAAGAATTGCAAGGAACACCACCCCAGAGTCACACAGAAAATCACTATTCAATGAAAACAAACCCAAAAAGGAAAGAGGGGAGGGATGGGACTGGAACATTTCTGCTTCGCAGCTCTGCCCTCTTTTCAGGGAGTGGAAAGGACTAAATCCCCTGTTGTCAATATTGAATGAGGATTACAAAGAACATGAAGCCAGACTTCTCTCACGTGTGCCTAGTGGGAGGATGAGAGGCAACAGATCCAAGCTGCATCAGTGAAATCCCAATCAATATTAAGAAGTTACTTAATGATGAGAGCAGTTAAACAGGAGGTCAGAGAGGTCGTATCTCCATCCATGGATATAATCAAAATTAAACCATACAAGATGCTGAGCAACCTGATCTAATGCAGAAGCTATCTGTCTTCTGAGTAGGGTGGAGGTTTGATCTGGTGGCTTTAAGTCCCTGTCAATTTAAATTATTCTGTTTTATTCCAGTAAAATTTCTTTTCTGAAGCCAGCTTCCCCCATGTTCCAAAGTCACACAGCTGGTAAATTCACCTGGCTATTACCCAGTTGTTCACTCTTCCTGAAGAGAGAAGGCAAAAAGAAAATATTAAGAGACCTGGCTGTCTGCAAAATGGTGCCAATCGGTGCAGTACAATTCCATGGGGCAACACAGAAGATTTTCCATCAGAAAAGTGGAAGTGGGACACTGGAAACCTACAGAAAGCTTCTTAGCATCCACCTCCCTGCTGAGTGGGTCACACCGAGATGTCTTGGCTCCAGGGGCTCCTCTAGGCTTGGGAAGTTACTGGAAGTTTTGCTAGTGGTGATAATATCATTTGGCTTTCCCCTGCATTGGTGAGCACTGGGAGTCGGGGTGGAGGTGGCTGCTGGCTGGTTCTGGCACTTCAAAGCTGCACCAGTAGCACCACACCACGGTACCTACGCCTCTAGCAGCAGCCACAGCGCCCAAATTTCCATCACTGTGAGTGCTCAAGGCAGGAAGAGAGACAGAGTCACTGTTAATATGGGCAAAACCCCTTAGGCTATGCAGGGGCAGCATAAATATAACAAGATCCTCATTATTTAAGAGAGGAGAAAAACAGAGGAATGATTTTGCAAGAGGTATATAGATTTTGCCAGTACTTGAATACTTTTGGATTTGTTTTGATTTCTATATATACACACATTCTAGGAAAAACATTTGTGTTGTTTACATTAATTTTTCATAATACTGGAGAAATCCTGCAGGATCTGCTTTGTATCACTATAGTTCTTTTCATTCAAGGATCTTTTATCAGTTATCATGCCAAAGCTTTCATGGGTTCAAAGACATGAAAAATAAATTTCCAGGAGGAAGGCATGCCAAGTGCCACGAAACACAAAAGCATGATATCTAACTCAGGAAGCCTTTAAGCCATGGATAGCTGGAAATTGGGATAGCATGCCAGAGAAATCTCAGCATGTACTGCTGTCCTTGTCTTCTGTTCCAGCACCCAGCACAAACAGGACACTGGCTATGTGCTGTCTTCATGTTCTCAGCCTGATCCTCACATCTCTGGTCAAAGTGATGGTGGGTGCTCCCTTGGTTTCACTCATCTGCTCTCCCTAGGAATTGACTCCTGGGCTTTGTCCATGCTGCAGGACCCCTTTGTCCCCACCCCTCGCTCACACCGACCCTTTGCTGTGCTCACTCAGATCCCATCAAGATGCAAATGCCTCTTTTATTCCCCGTGTGCTTTTCTGCCAGCTCATGCAGGTGATGCATCCTGTGCCAGAGCTGGCCCACGGGAGAGGAAGGGAGAGCACAGCTGGAAGCAGACAGAAGAAGAAGGAGCTTTTCCCTCTCCATGATCTGCTGTTCACTCTGCCTGTGCCATAACAGAACTTCTGCCTTTGGGCACAGCTCCACCCCTCCTGAAGATTTACTGTACATCTCCAGTGCACTCTCAACCTCCTGCTCCCCCATTTTTGCACAGGCTCTGGCTCTTTTTGTGACCTTCACTGAGCTGAACCAACTGGCTGATGCCCCAGTTACTTGGCCTAAAAAGGGGTCTGACAACTACAAATGGTGGTATAAACGTGGCAGGCCCATGTGGTTGTCTTGAGGTCTCCTCCAGCCTTAAATG
Organism: Corvus brachyrhynchos; assembly: GCF_000691975.1. Lineage (NCBI taxonomy): Eukaryota > Metazoa > Chordata > Aves > Passeriformes > Corvidae > Corvus > Corvus brachyrhynchos. The sequence goes on along the minus strand of NW_008236769.1, from coordinate 12,806,511 downwards.
ATGTTGGGCATTACTTAGACCTTGTGACAGCTGTTGAATTTGACTCACCTCTTCCACCCCACTCCCTGAAACAGATGTGGTTGTAAATTACAGCCAGATTAGAAGGATCAGTGAAGACCATAAGAATACAAGAGCAACTAACAGGTTGTAAATTCTGTTGGGTTGTGACTTATGCAAACCGTGGCTCTGACCTTCAGCACAGTCCTGAGTGTACGTGCAACATGGACAGAAGAGGAGTCTGCTCTGCTGCACTTCTTTGACAATCCAAGATAACTGTGAAGGACGACAGAGCAAGTGCCCAGAGATCTCAGAGAGCTTCCCAGAAGTCTGCTGATAATTGCTGTGAGATGCATCACAGCCATCCTCACCTTGCCCCTGGATGTTCATGGGAGATGCTGAAGTCCATCAAATCACAACTGTAAATGCAAGAATTCAAATCTCAGCCCCCAGATGGGCCAGGAGGGGCCATCTGAAGCCCTGTGTTCAGAAACCATATTCAGTAAGTCCACCAGACCAGCAGCCCAGCATAGTTAACACACTGCTATAGCCTAGAGTGGGAAATCAGAGGCAGAAAACCTGGTATAACACCACTTGGATTACTTCTCTGTCACAGGTGGTGTTTGTGGTCTTCGCAAACACCTAATCTGGGAGCCATCTGGAGTCAGTGGGAGGTTTCCATTTACTGCAGATCTCGTATCAGACCAGTTATCTATAAAGCATTGGGATATGGGCATCTTTCAGTTCTTGAAGTCTATAGAACTTGCTGCCTTGGTCAAATTTGTACAGATACTGAAGTTGATTTCTAGTGTGATGCTTAGGCATAGTTGAGGGGAGAGGGTTCTTAGAGAAGGAATCTTAATAAAATTACTTTTAAAAGTATAAAAGTGTTCCTCCTATTGCCAGGAAAATCATAGTTTTTCATACTCCATTGGTCTGAAGACAAGTTTTTATTTTTTGAGGAAGTACTGCAGAAAGTCAACAGAGGCTTTAAGAAATTATTCTTTAAAGGGTAGGTAGTTGTCACTGCGCTGTCTTTGTTTGGTTAAAGAGATTAGAACTCAGGCAGTGGTAAGTTTTGCATGGCAAAAAGACACTTCAGATTTCTATTTACAAGAGACCTCTCTGTATTTTATGTCTGCTCCATTAAATATGCCCATCCCAATACAAGAGATTAACACACTGGACATAGAAGATAAAATATATTTCATTTGTATTTAAGATATGGTGCAGTTATTGCATGCTCACAGCTGTAAAATAAAGAAAATAAATGAGGATATAAAAAGTTTCTCCCAGTCACATGCTGACAGAACAAGAACCTGTATCTCATTTTGTTTGGACAGCAGGGGAAAGATGAGAGGGGGGCAGCCAGAGCAGCTGCAACTAACTATGTCTGTTTCAAATTCAGAACAAATCATCTTCTTGGTGTAATTCCCGACAAATAATTTTCTTGTCCAACAATTTTTAGGTTGATCCTGCAGGACTGCTGGGATAATCATCCTGACACTGCAGATAACGGGATTGTGATCATAAATCTTGAGATTCAAGTACATTCACCATGGTTGAGTGACCACCAGCATTTTGAGGGAATGAGAATATTTTTCCCCTGAAAAGATGACGGCATGAAGGGCACATATGCAGAAAGTGAAGCCTCGCAAATACAGAACAATGCATCATCTTTATTTCAATTTGCCATGCACTCCTTATCATTTCACCCACATTCTGCCCACTAATCAAGAGGAAGAGGCTTGGCTGGTGCAACTGGTTCTGGATAGATCTATTTGTGGCTGTTGCTATTGCAGCAACAGCAAAATTGCTTTTTTTATAGAAGAATCTAGGCTCTGTCACAGAACATAAGTGACTTACTCTGTGAACAATTATTTTTATCTACAGAGTGAAAGAACCTTTACTCCAGACTGGTCATGTGTGGGGCTATTCCAGTCATGTACATGTAAGTGATGAAGGGAAATAACACTTCATTATTTGGCCCTGCTTGGTACAATTCTGCCTTTTTTCAGAACAGGACAGATCAAGCATTTAAGTAATATTAGTATTACAGAACTATGGAGCTGGGTTTTTTGTCTTTTGAAGATAGTTTGTCTTCTGCAAGCAAAATGAGAAAAAAGTACGAAATAGTACCGAGTTGTTTATCAATATAAAACACTCAGCTGATGAGATGCACTAATCCACAGCCAAACCCTGACAAAGGCCCAGCTGACTCCTATTTAAGCCACCACCTTACTCCACAGCTTTTATATGTCAAATCCCTGACAATACCTACAATTTGAGCCAATTCCACAGTTAACCACAGCCCTGCATATCCATGGTGATCAAAAAAATGCTCACCTTCCAAAATGTGAGGAATCTGACATTAATAAAGGTGTGCTGCTCCCTGCTAGGCAATGTATGAGCTGACCAGATGTGCCACATTATATCACTTGCAAACTGGCAGCATCACAGGGCAAGTGTGTTAACTGGGATACTGCTGTGAGAAGGTGAAGGGGATGTCTGGATTTACTTTCTTCCCCAAGGACCTCTCCAGCAGACAGCATCTTCTCCATTGCACATAATTCTCTTTTACTAGAAACACCTGGTAGGTCTTGTAATTCCTGTCCTCATGTTGCAGTGCTCTCCCCTCTCACATCACTGTCCTCCTCAGGCCACACAAGACACCCTCTTTAAAAGAACACAGAGCTAAAAAGCAGAAGAGGAAGCAGACGACTCCCCAAAAACCAGAGCAAGGCTATAACCTGTACTGCAGCCTCAGCCAATGAGGTCTAACAAGGAGTCCCCCTTTGTTTCCATTTCCCCTGGACTGCAGGATGCTGGAAAAGCAAACAGACCTCTACAAATCACTGCTGCTGCACAGGATGCCCAAGTTTTTCTGGAAAAAGTTGGTTAAGTCAGTGAGTTAACAATTTGTTCCAATTACAACAGTGACCTAGAGTACAGCAAAAGCTTCTTACCTTCCTCTCTCTGCAATTGCAAAGCTCATGCACCAGGACCCTCATACCCTTGCTGCATGGTTTATATATTCTGTGTGCGTGGGAGTGAGTGCTCAGGGATTTGGGAAGGGAGGGGGAAAGGGGGAAGAGTCCAAACAAAACATTTAAATGTAATTCCTTTGATGGTGCAGCTGTGAGAGGGCAACTGAGATGATTTTGCTTTATTTCAGAAGCTGCATAGTTTTCCTGTCCTTTATTAAATAGAAATCATGTTTCCATGGCCAGGCTCTTCTCAAGTCAATCTCTCCTGCCTGCAGAGCAGACCTTGGCTCTAAATTCCCACACAACTGATGCTTCATTTTCCCCCCTTCTTATGACCCTGTCTCCCACCTTCTCTCCCAAGCATGGCATACAAGAAATATTTCCCAACCAGAGCAAACAGAACACTACAAATGAACCCTATTTGCTTTGCAAGAAAACTGCGCAATAGCCCCCAAATGAGAACGATGAGTTGGGGCGTTGGAAACCCTTGCAAGGCAAGTGGCTTCCTAGTTCATTCCTAATTCCTTTATGTGCTTGTGCACTCCTTGACATGGTGGCATGAATCCTGGTCTCCAGGGCACAAGGAGCACAGAGCAGACCCAGCTCAGGGTGATCCAGCAGCATCAGGAGTTGTGGCAGTGCAGGTGGATAAGGGAGCCGTGCTGCTCCCCATCCATGTGGCTCCTCCAAGAGCACGGATCCCTGATGACTTCAACACCTCTACCCCAGGCTTTGCATGGAGCAGGGACCTCTCCGCCTGCTGTCAAACACCTGCCCTGTCAGACAGGAGCAATGGCACTAAGTGGCTTCATGGGGATGTCTTCAGAACAGAATACACTGCAAGGCAGTTCCTGCGCTCCAGCCTTGCCTTCCGTGAACCTGCAGCCCCCAGCTCATACGCCATCCAGCCGTGTCCCTTGGTTAAACCAGGAGCTAAGGTGACACAGTGCTGCAGCACCGGGCTGGTGGCACTGGACAGCAGATAAATGACCACAGGCAAGGCAAGGAGTCAGTACCTGCAGCGTTCTGTGGTTTTATTGCAGCGGCAGTAGGGGGCAGGCAGGGGAGGGTTGGAATTCTGTTTTACCCTCCACATTCAACAACGTACATGAAGGTTTTTCAATCCCTCTTCCAGAATAAATAGCACAGTTGAGCCTTTCCTGGAAGGGCTAAACCATTCAGAAAGAGCAAAGAAAGGAGAGAAGGCGAAGCTTCTCCTCAACTGCTGACAAGCAGTGGTGTGACAGGCCTGACGTGATTACGGAGCACAAGCTGGACGCCCTCCCTCCCAAACCATTCATCCTCATCTTCCCAGCCCAGCAGCTGGCTCCCTGGCTGTGCTCCCCACCACCTCTGTCTGCATGGTTACTGTCACGTCTGTGAAAACAAGAAACTTGTGTCACACTCTGAGCTGCATCTCAGAGCATCCCAAGCAGGGGGGGCACAGGGAGGGACAGTGTTACCTAGGAGCTCTGGGATTTTCTCCGATAGACTTGGTTCATTTTCTCTGAAGCTTCTGTGTTTTCTTTTTTCCCCTTTCGCCCCACTTCTCTCAATGGTCTGGTGCCCTCGGAGAGTCCAGGAGCAGACACCAGCTGGCCCTAGCAAAGGCCACATCCCCCACTGCCTGTGTTGTTCTCTCCAGCTCGCCTATATGGATCCCTTAATTGCATGCATGTCTTTCAGGCTATTCTCCATGCATGAGCTGTCAGCAAAACCTTGCTGGAAACACTGGAATTTCACATTTTTCATGGAGATTTTCCATATCAAGTGGGCAGTTTCACATTTTCCATGAAATTCCTAATGACTAGAAAAAAAAAAAATACAGCCCCAGTGTTTGGAAGGGCTTGCTCAGCTTGCCTTCGGGCACCATTTGCGTGTTAAATGCATGTGTGTGAATTTACTTAGCATATCATTTCAGGGATGGGATTGGAATTTTTTTTTTTTTTTTGTTGTAGATGACAGGAGAGAAGCATGCATTCATCCGTTCATTCATAAACCCAACTTGTGGCACGGCACACTGGGGAAGGGATCTTTCGCATCATTTTTAAAACAGAGAGAGTGCAAAGCCCTGTCAACTGACAATATCCATCCAAGCTGTCATTGCCAATCACTTGAATGGACTGCAGCAGAGAGTATTTTCCACAATGAGATACCAATGGGGGTGACCATTAGGTCAGGAATCTTATTTTCTCAGCTCACCAACCCCTGCAAATAAATTCTCACCAAAAGGAGAGAAAAGCCTCATTGATTTGACAAGCGATCAGACACCACAGTTGTCATTTTCCCAGCAGTTGCTGGCATATTTTTTTGCCTGGTGTGTGAGATATGAATTTTGTGACTTAACCTATCAAGCTCTTAAAGGGATCATCCCTTTTTTATCTGCATCCTAGTGAAAAGGAGAACTCACAGCAGCAAGACTCCGAAAGCAAAACACTGTTCTGAGCTTTAATACATTATTAGCTGATTTACAACAAAGTTCATACAGGGGCTCTACTTTGCTGTTAATAGTCAGACATACTTAGTTGTCCTGCAAGAATGTGGGTTTTTCCCCCTCATCAATACCCATTTTAATTTGTAAAACACATTTTTATAAAGTTGCTGGTGTTGTTCCCTTATGAATGCATCAAGCCAAACCAAGACAGGCTACGAGAGCAAGAAAAACCACATTCTTCAATGAAAGAAGTCACATTTTCAGGTCTCAGTGTTCTTAGAGACACGAGTTTTCATAACTTTTAAAAATATCACATTATTATTAAAAAAAAAAAACAAACCCAAACAACTTTATGCTGAATTCCAGCAAAGGGCCAGATTCTACCAGTGGATCCAGTGAAACAGATTGGTGCTGGCAGACATTATATGTGGTATACATTATTCCATGCTACCAAAATCCACTTCACCTCTTCAAACTAGAGATTGAAAATTCATGTCAGATTTGCTATGGAGTTTTTTGGAGGGAATATCTTAGCATCACCCAAAAGTAATTTATTTACTGATGTAAAAACAGACTTTGTGATGTTTTTACAGGAAGGTTCTTTGGGAATCTTTTCTGACCATGAGGAGACCCTGGTCCCCAAATAAGAACAGGGAAGTGAGTCCCTGGTTTAGCTGCCTTCCCACTACAGGCACATAAAGGATGTGAATCCAACTCCCCCAGAGTGACAGTTTCGCTTTTTTCATTAAAAACAAAAGTTTGGTCTATAGATATTTTTTACACCATGAGAAGCTTGTCCCTGCCCAGTTGTAGACACTTTTTGAGGAGCTCACCATCTGCTTGAACACAACTACTTCCACTGGACTGGATTATGATTTGCAAAACCTTCAGTTCCATCCATCCAGCCCTTTAGTTCCCAACAGTAAAACTGCACTAGGTCTCACTTAGCCTATGGCATTATTATAATACAGAGAAATAATGGGATCCACTCATACTGGAAGCACTTCTGTCAACAATTCAGAAGATTTTTAAAGTGTTATATATATATATAAAATATTTTCATTCCAATAATTGATGTATCTATATTTACTATTGGAGAGGAGAACATGAAAAGTCAGAATGTTTCTTTACAAGTATTTTAAAGAATGGTCAGAATTCCATTAAAAATAGATTAAGGATCAGGTAAAGCCTCATCTCTGTGCCTTACACATGGTCTACCATCAAGATTGTTGCTGCCAGTTTAGTTTCTCCAGTAAGAATGAGAGAAAGGAGTTTTATGATCAAATGTCAGAATAATAGTAATTTATTATTTTGGTAAATTGACAGGTCACTAGACTTAGTATCAAATTCTTCTAAGCACTATCAGGCCATTCTTTGTTAACCAATACTGCACATTTCTTACTAGTCTTATCTTTGGAGTACATTGTTCCAGAAATTCTACCAGCATATGAAAGCATGAGTCTTGCCTCCAGATAAGCCTGGCTGGCTTAATTTTCTTTAAATTCAAGATAAGTGCTCTAGTGCAGGGGCCAACCAAAATGACATTTTATTCCTGATATACCTATTAATTCTATCTTTGCCATGTCCTTGCAATACAATATTCAGCTGCTCACGGCATGAGCAGTCTCTAGGTAGGACTGGCTCTCTATTCCTTTTTCTGATGTTCTTTCCTTTGTGCACACACGTGGTAACCTCACCAACACGCTCCTCTCAGCTGCTGCTAATTCCCTGCTACGTTTTCACATCCAACACTCCAACTACCAGGTGTAATTTTAACTCAGACAGCAACGCTTTCAGAGCACTGGGGGCTTAGTAGGTGTACGAGACAAACACTTTCTAACACATGTCAAGGAATATGGATTCCATGTTCAGGAATATTCTGAAACCAGTCAGCTGTGGATAAAATCCTGAAATTAATTTTCCCTGGGAAATCTCAACTCCTCAGGAAAAAATAGTTTTCTGTTCTTCACAAAAGTGAAGTTCAAACAAATAAGCATTTTCAGATACTTTAGGATTTTAAATGCAAGCAGGCTCGTACTGTCTGTCAGGAGGAGTTTTTCTCCCCCCTGAAGTCCATTTTTCCTCTGCTGTTAAGTTACTATTATCTTCCATTCCTTGTAATAATGGGCTTAAGATCAAGTGAAACTGGAAATGGAATGAACAGTGAGAGATGACAGACTTGAGGGGCTTTATTGGGACTATGGGTTGCTCCTGAGGTCAGAATCAGTAAGTATAATTAGATTCCTGGCATTTACAACAAATGTAAAGCAACTCAGAGCTCCCTTTTGTGTGCCTGTAATTAAACATGCACTTTTACTGCCCTCTGCAGTGCTCCAAAGTATCTTTGATTCCAGCACATGAAAGTGGAATCAAAGAGCAGGCCCAAATCTTCATCTCTATATGGCACTCATATTTCTGAAAACAAAGTATTTCTCAGCAGAAATGGAATAGCCCCTTTCTAAAGAAACACAAAAGGGAACGTTGTTTTTGCAAATAATTAGAGCCATTCCTGTACCTCCCAGAAACTTTCTCAATAGAGGCTTGGATAGATAGAAAGGTCCCAACACAGACAGCTGGGCCCCACTTTAACCCACAAAATAAGTTCCAAATTTCCACTCAAAGTGAAGTTATTTCTGGAGTGTATGAATCAGCATTTTCTGGATAAATTAGTTTTCTCTTGTGCTTAAACACAATCCAAGAGGTAAGTGACCAGCTCAAAGAGTGAACAGGAGTGGTAATCAAAAAATACAGTGGGGGGCCAGCAGTGGCAGATGCTAAATCTTGGTTCCTAGCATATTTTGTATTTAGGTGTTACTCAGATACCACAAAACTAAATACTACACAACTAGAGTAAATTCTGCTCAGCATTACCGCTTTATCTCCTAACTAAAGTGTATATATTACATCCTAACTACACTGTTTTCCTTGAAAGTAAAATGGATTTTTGACACTGCACAAAGTAATTTTAATCGCTTAACTATTTATATAATATTTTGGCAAAATTCTCCCTAGTTGTCAGGAAGCACTCAAACTTAGTATTCAACAGATAGCAACCAATTTTCTCACATTATGAGAAACCATATAGAAGAAGAAAACACAGAAGAGCAAGAACTTCCAGTAAGGTCAAAATTCTTTCAGAATGGCTCTTTTTACCAGTCCAGTTTTGATAAAGAAGTTTCCCAGCTTTCCACACAGATCCATCCTCAGGCATACGTAGTTGCTCTCCATATGCTCTTATTTACATTAAGAGCACAATAAAACAGATAATCCTGAAAATAACTTCAGTAAATACTTGCATGAACAGAAAGTTGTTTGAATGGTATTTTGGACTTAAAAATGGATTCATGGAAGAAAGCTGATTTTAGCTTGGCTTCCTTAGAGCATTAAATTGTTGTACTGGCAAGTCTTTTCCAAAATCTCCGTCCTGCCCACTTTCTAATTTTTGGACTGGCTGTCCAGGTACTAAACAGAAAGGTAAATATGTTCCTTAAGGTTATGTGACAGCAGCTGAGTAATGAAGGAAGACCCAATTAATGCCCAAGTGAGGGACAAGCTGGGACAGCTCAGGCCTTTAGCGTTCTGCTTGCCACCTTACCCACACACATGTACCAATGGCCCAGTCAAAACAGATGGAGCTTTAAATTAGCCACAGCCACAACTGCTGTCAGCCAGGCATGGCATGAGGATGCTGAAAGGGGACAGGGCTTGGTGTGAAGGGAGTAAGAGAAACACAAACCAGAAGGCACAGGTCTATAAAAAGCAGGGCTGACAGGTTCTGCTGCCTACAGAACAACCTGCTCAGTTTCATTTTTAGAGGAATTTAACCTAATAAGGCTAAAATTTGACAGCAGTACTTGCCTGTTCTCCATCTGAAGCAAACTCCACTGCATGCAACTATGCACAACTGAACATATGGATATTATTTTTCCGTAAGATTCCTCTATTACCAAATACTGCCCTAAATGGATGGGGTTAGCCCACATTTAACCACTAGAGGGCTTAATTCTATCACAAAAAGACCCCGGTTGTTTTCCAATTCGGTGTTCAGTACCTTTGGAAAAACATCCAAACTGAGTGCTCTCTTTAAATACCAACCATAAAAGCTTAGTGCTCCGAGTAATTGAGGCAAAGGGGAATAATTTCAGTGAAGACACTACTGTGTACGGCCAGCTCCTTCAGGAAAAAGTAACAAATCTGAGCCTGTTTCACAAATAGCTACTGAACACAGACCAGCTACATTTCTAGTCTGGATCATACCCACCCTGTTCCTGGGTAAGAGTGCTGCACAGCACAAAACTGAAAGCTGAACAACACCTCAGATTGCTTTTAATGACACCAACAGAATTATCTGTAAACAAGCTGGAGCACAACACAGGAAAAGAAAACAAGGGATAAACTAGTAAAAAAAAAAAAAGGAACAGTGACATAGAACCTTACAGTGTGAAGCAGAAGTGACAGCACACTGAAAGGTGACAGGATAGTGCAGAGATGGAACAGAGTGAGTGCAGAACAGTGAGAAGCAACACCCATCTCAGCAGGGTGGGGTTGTGTTCAGGAGAGCACAGCTCAGAGACCAGGGCACAGGCAATGCTGAGAGCAAGAGGGTCATACCCCAAGGCCTTTGCTGAGAACCTTGTCTGAGTAGTAGCAGGTTAGCTGGATTAATATAAAATTATATTGCAGATTATGGACTAACCACTGAGAAGTTACTCTGCAGAATTTCAAAAGCATCTCAAGAGATTCAAAGGAGAATTATTTGTTGTGTACTCCATTATAACAGAACAGTACATCCCCGTTGTTTGCCTGGTATCTTTCTACAGGGCCCAGGGATTAGTGTTCTTCACAATGTTTTCCCCACATTCCACCCCGGAGCTGGATGCAGCATTCAAGGTGGGGTCTCACAAAAGCAGAACAGAGGGGGAGAATCTCCTCCCTTGCCCTGCTGGCCACGCTGCTTTTAGTGCAGCTCAGGGCACAGTTGGCTTTTTGGGCTATGAGTGCACATGGCTGAGTCACTTAAAGTTTCTCATCCACCCACCAACATCCACAAGTCCTTCCCCTCAGGGCTGCTCTCCATCTGTTCATACCCCAGCCTGCATTTGTGCTGGAGAGATTGTCCCAACCCATGTGCTTCCTTATTTTAAAACCAGGTGCAAGTAACTTTACCCTTCAGAAACCTCTAAACCATCTCCTGAATATCCACTGATCCAACCTGTTTGGGTAGCTACATCAGGATAGAAAAACTGTCTTTAAAAAAACAATTCTACTGGCAGTTCTGATACTCAGGTACAGACTGGCACAACAGAAATACTTAAGAACAACCAGAGACAGCATGGCCAGAAAATGTGACATGAGAAAAGCAATCTGGGGAGGACAGAGGGGGTTCAGTCCAGGTAGAAAGCAACTACCATTTTGCTGCCTTCTCTGGGAAAAATACATGTTAGGAAGGGCTGTCTCCTTAACATCAGAGTTTAGCACCAACCTTATCCCAATGCCACTGCTTCCTCTTGGAAGTTTCCCCATCAGATCAAGTTACCTGATTTCAAGAGTGCCTAACAAATTAGACAGCTGTAAGCAATATTAATTGCTAAGATAGTCCCTTGAGTCGATGAGTTTAAGTACAAGTGAGGTGACTGTAGAAAATGTAAAGAAGATTGAAGTGTTCACCCAGCTCTTCTAGCAGTTTTTCGTAGAGAACAGAACTTGGCAACCCGCTAATGGACAGCTACTAAGCTAAACTGTCTCAGATTCACTCTGGTGGCCTGCACACAAGTAAACAGATTTTAAGGTCTCCCTCAAAGCCAGAGGATGATGCTAACACAGATACATGCTGGCTTAGTACCAATATAAGACACTTGGCTTCCAGTACTTCCCTGCGTTTCATTATCCACAGAGCACTGCTAGCAGGAAATGAAGAGTCGCATGTAAAAGTAAACGCAGTTCTGTTTATTTTCCAGCAACATCCCACACAAAAGCAACAGAAACACGAATTGCTCTCAGCAGAAAATCTGTACAGTTGTTATCATTTACAACAGTTTTACATTTAAAACCAGCAAATTGAAAGTTAACTGCATTAATAAATGACTGATGACTATTTACAAATTTCAAATTAAGGCTACTGCTTCTGAAAAAAACATTATTGCTTAGACTTTACCATGTTGACCTCCAATTTCTTGAGGGTATTTAATTTCCAGTTGTTTCTGAAACATTTTTGCAAATAAAGTGGTTTTTTTTAAGGTAAGGTAGTTAATCTTACAGTAACTGCAGTAGATGGGTTTACTAGTACTAATCAGCCACATGGTTCAGCTACCACGTGCATTATTTCAAGTCAGACCTTTTAGAAGAGCCAGATGTAAAAGCAAGATAACAAAAAAAATATCTCCCTACTTGGCTTTTGATCTGCAGGTGGACAATTGAAATCATGTTCACAGTGGGGGGAAATTGGTGAGATCTTGCTGTACTATTTATAATTACTAGGGGATAGCACAGCCTTTGGCTAGTTTTCCTATTAAAAAAATCTGATATACATAAATTAAAAGTTAACAGGAAGTCACACAACTTAATTGCAATTTTACAGAAGTCTGGTCTGGAGAATATCTAGACCAACCACAACTTTGAGAACAGTCTTCAACTTTGCGTAAGCTTTCTTACTCTTAACAGATTAAGGATCAAGCTAACCTCTCAAATTTAAAAAAAACTTTCTCTAAAACAGTTTGCACAAGACTATTTAACTCACTGTATCAAATTCTTTCAGTGGCTCACTCAAACACACTTCCAAGTCAAATTCTCCTTCTGCTTGATAGTCAAGATGTCTAACTTTGGTGGGAGTGCCAGAACAGGTATCCTGGAAGGCAAAGGCAATTAATAATTACTAATTAAGTAGAGGTTATTAGTACAGGTAATTCAATTAACTTCTGTAATTCATTTAAACTGCCCTATAACAAAGGCTTAAAAATGCTTTAAAGGCCATATAAAACCCAATGCTAGCCTTATGATTAAAGAGATGTAGGCTTCTGCCCATCCAACCACATTTGAAGATACCTTGCAAGTGTTCTAAGGACATATATATGCAAACATTAAAACATTATGCAGATTTAATATTAATAAGAAAAACAAATCCAGTAAGAACAGCATTCCTAGATCTTTACTGCTGAGCTGTAGCAAGTGCTTTCTGGATATAAAAGGAGCCTACTTCTGTGTGACAAGGAAATTAGATATTGCAATCTAAAGTAGTATTTCAACTCTACATTACAGTTCATAACTGATTTGCTTTCAACAGAAATTTTCTTTTGTAGGCTATGAAAAAATGGGATATTTTTAATTTGAGATGATCATTTAAATTATAATCCTCTAAACCAAGACTACAGACAGATAATGGCTATAGCTGGAAAATACCTGAATTTAAAGACTGCTCAGCTTTTTAAACAGTCCCTAAACATAGTAGATGATGGAATTTGTCAGGTATTCAGGCTACTCTGGATATAACTCTAAGCAACGAGGCAATTATCAACAAATATTTATGCAAATGACAGATATGCTTACATTATTATCTTGACAGCTTGTTTGAGATTCAGTAGAATTGCTTCCAACAGATTCTGTCTCCATCTCACCAAGGTCAACTGGACAACTGTAAAATCATTTAGAATAATACAGCATAAACAAATTGATATTTTAGTGTTAAGCTGCAGTTTGTGGTGCAGTTCTGAAAACAATGGCCAGAGGAGAGCAAAGAGACCTACAGAGATCACAGGGACAGTGGTGGCAAAGTGGGGAGAGCAAACAGAACTGCAGGACAGCTCAGTACAGCCAAAATGGCCAAGGACTGAATGAAAAGTCTTGAGACTGAGTAGTGCAACTTGTCAAAGATGAAAACCCAATGCTCAAACAATGCCTCAATACAAATGTTACAGGAGAGGAAGGAATTTTTTTTCTCAGACAAGGTTTTCATCCATCTGGTTTTGCAAAGATTTAATACCCATTATCCCCAGAGCTAGACCCCAGCATCTGAAGGTAGTATTTCAACACCAATGCACACAGCAGGGCTCTGGCCAAAGTGCCAACTTCCCCTCACACTGATGGCAAGTAAAGGGAAGCTAAAAGGAAGCTTTGCTTTTAGATCCTATTGCTCTGCACTGGTTTTAAAATCAGCATTCCATCAAGGAAAAACACTTCTTTATTAACATAAAACTGCTTCCTGAGGAATTAAGTTCCATCTTTGTCCCCTTCATTCTCTAGTGCCATTTTATGTCGCATGTTGCCTGATCAGCTGTATTGCTTTCTATAGAAGAAAATAACTGGCTCATCACACTAAATCTTCTAGAGCTTGGACTGTGAACACTTGTGGCCATGCTGAGTTTAGTGGCACCTTGGGATGAGTTCACAGTTCTCCCTCTCTGGTCAAGAAACAACATTTTACAGCATTGTTCTTGAACTAGCAAGTGGGAAGGGTGAGGCAGGTTCTTGTACACTGGATTGGTCCAAGCTCAATATTCAGGAGACCTGTCATAGTGAGAACTCTCCAGCACTGCTCCTACCAGATAATTGGAAGACTGCCCTGAAATAATCAGCTCATGTTGATGGTGTGGTGATTTATTTTATAGAGCAGTGCAGAACTGGCTCTGCTTTCACCATTAAAAAAGTGAGGGATATGTATGTATGCCCTTCCAAGGACACTGGGCAAGTCTACTGCCACCAGCAAGGTTTGGGAAGCTATTGGATATTTTGACTGAGAAGGAACTAAACAGCACTAAGTGTGGACAAATAGTTAGTGAAAGCATTCAGCATTCAGACTTGTCTCAAAAAGAACTATGCTGGGAATAATGTTTATTTCTTAAACATGAGACTTCACATCATAATTTCTATAAAAGCATCTTGAATACTCTGTACATACATTTCCTGCAGATCACATCCTCCTTCAGTTGGTGGATCCCAGGAATGCAGTGCCACTTTCCACAGTTTAATTTGCTGGTCCCATGACCTACGGCTGTATTTCTTAAATTTGTTTGGAGTTTTGGGATGAACTCCTGGTATACGATGGCATCTATTCAGATATTAGACATGGAAAATTTATCAGTGTTTTATTCACACATACATAACATGGCTTTAAATGTAAAGACTGATTGTATTATTTATGAGAAAAGACTAATGTGCAATTCCAGCACTCAAGCAAAGACTTGCCAGCTTGATATGAACTTTAGTTTTTCTGACTACAAGTCAAAAAAAAAAAAAAAGGATTATCATTTATAGGTCTGAAAACCTCATTCCAAACTCAATTGCAACTGTAGCCCATTTTGTTTCATAATTAAGTCATGAGACAACTCACAGCAAAAAGCAGTTTCATTTCCTCTTGTTGACAACCAAAAGAACTTTCATTTCCATTTCTGCAGCATGAGGTATTTCTTCTATAGACTCATTAAAAAAAAAAACCCAAACCACATCTCAGTTCATTATTAGTGTGACCTAACAGTCGAAACATATCTTAAAAGTTCAATAGTTTCATTTGTAGATGCCTTCTATCTGCATGTGTATTGGATACCAAGTGTAGTACATCCATGTGCTTATAAAGAACATTTAGTTTTCCATAAAGCCAAGCAGCTTACCTAGGAACTTCTTTAATATATCTATCATATGCAATCATGTTTTTTCCGTAGTTTATCTGTTTTTGTCTTCTCATCAAAACCACCTCATCTGTCTCAAGTTCTGCTGTCACCGTGGACTCCTTTGAATCAGAACTGAAGAAAAAAAACATTTTAGGTTTGGGACTACTAGAAAACCAGTGACACTCAAACAAACCCACTTGTAAAAGACTATAAATAAATGTGTTAAAACTTTTCAAATAAATGCTCAGGGTGTTATTGAACTATGGTGTTGGAACAGACTTAAGATGAACTATTTTAAACTGTGTGGTTTAAGAAGCAACACTGTACAACGAAAATTCAGACCTATTTTCAAGATTTTCCTCAGCTAAGCTAGAAATTTAACCTACCTTCCTGAGGAGGACTTCCTTTCTCTTGAAAATTCATTTATCAGGAGTTTTCTTCTGTATCTGTAAGAGTTTAAATCAGTATTAAGAACATATGTCACAAAGAGAACATAAAGCACTGTCACAGCTCACAGTTGAATTAACTTCTCAGCAAAGCAGCAGCACTTGAGACACTGTAGAGGCCTTTCCACTATGAAATAAATATTTCAGTTTTCCATAAAGAAAAAATAAAAATACAAGGACTTTCTTTTCCTAATTGTTTTCCCTAAAACAACTTTTTAGAGCAATGATATTAAACAGTCATTAGTGAGAGGGTACTTCAAATATTTCAATCTAAGAGATTCAGGAAAAGCTTCTTCCAAAAGGGAGATATTTAGGGATACACATCCAATTTCCAGAGTTTTCCATGACATTCCTGCAGGACTTAACCCAAAGCTGATCTAAAAGCAGCAGACAAGAGGCTGAGGTTGGCCTGATTTTGCTACAAAGGTGAAGTTAAAAATACAAGTCAAAACAGATTCTATAAGACAATTTCCATTTCCCTTCCTTTCCCCACTTCATTTTAAACACCCAGGGGTACCTTGCCATTTCTTTGTTGACATTGGTCCTCATTTCATCTTCTTCCACTGCAGTTCCCCAGTCTGAACACCGGGAAAGGGGTCCAGGGCCTTCTGGTGTTGTAAAACTAGAAAGAAAAAAAAAATTAAGGCTCTGTGTTAAAAGCCTGGGTTATTGTATTTATCTCCCACACTCACAGCTTGACCCCTTAAACATAATTATTTACAGTACTCAAAATGGCCATAAAAATCTTGTGTTGTTCTATTAAAATTTCATCATTGCAAAATTAAGCATCAGTTGGGAGTTCCACCTTGAGGTTGTGTGGTTTGTGTTGGGTTTTCTTAAAATTTATGTAGGTATCTACAGAAACATAGCATAGATTGTTAACCCAGCCTGTGTTTTCAGTAACTTCCAGCTCGTGTCCTTCAGAAGATGGTATGTGAAATACCCGCTTTATTTATTCACTCACTTGTTTTCACTCCACTAAATGACTTAGCAATTATTTATATTTTCATGACTGCAGACTCATTAGCTATATAAGAGACAAAAATTAGAACACAGAATCAAGATGTAAAGGTAATTAATTAAAGTTACATGATAGCACCAGGAGTTTCTCTGTGTAAATATATGCCTACTAGAGAAGGCAAAGGCACAAAAATGTCCTTTTTTAGCTAGGAAACTGAGACTTACTATGGCTTTGCAAACTGGTTTAACAACTTTACTGCAGCCCATTAGCATCGAAAGCAGGTTCAGACTCTTGCAGGGGAATAAGCTCAGATCTTTTCCCAGCCATCTAGAGCTGCCTGCATTCAGATTATCCAATGTTTCCCATCTGTCCTCCTGATGACCAGTTTTCACTAAGTAAAACTCAAAACTGTATCCTACAGAGCACAGCTTTTTCAGTAGATCTCGAAATGCTCTGGAGACTTTCCAGGATTCTGTGCAAACATGTCCCTTAGAGTCAGGGAATTAGATCCATCTGCACTAAAACCACCTCCAACTCCCTCCCTGCTCCCAAAATGGTTTGCACAACTTTGAATGTTTTATTTAATTCAAACTAAAAGTTCAATTTAGTTGAAACCCAGTTACAAACTTGGCGAAATTAAAAATCCATAGCAAACAGTACAGGTCCCTCTGCAAAAATCTGTTCAAGCTCCAAGGATTTTTAACTTTTGCTTTTACTGATTTCTAGTTTTGCAGAGAACACAGGCCATGTTCAATTATTGCTCTCCTGTGGCAGAGAACAAACAGAATCCCAGTTGTTCTCAACTCCTGAGCTTTTTCCTCAACCCTGCGAGGTACCTTTTTATATGTTTGATTCTGCACCTGTGCTGTGATTATAGATGACCCAGCCTCCAACCTGATCTTCTTTACTTTTGAGAATTTTAATTTGACATGGTTGGATTGGCATAAACAAAAAGTAGTTTCAGCCCAATAAGAGAACAACTTCTCTCAGAGCTCAATCCAAACTGAAACCAGGAAATAAGTCTGCACAATTCAATACTGGAAGACACACAGAAATGTTGCTTGTTTACCTTGAAACTGACAAAACTATGTGTAAAGTTTCATTCTTGTACTGCTATTCAACCATGCTTCCTGGAATTAGTTTAAGCTACTCTGGATAGTGTAACTTGAGCCACTGACCAACGTGGTCCTTGTTGTCAGCAAAGGAAAACGGGTAGTTACAAGGCACAACCCACCCTGTTTTAGATTAGAAACCTTGATTCAATCAACTGGGCTGTGGCCACAACTCCCATCCACCGATCAAAGTGACTAAAGGGACTGTGGCATGAATAGCTCAGACTGCAAATGTGATGTAAAATAAGTCATTTAAGTCTAGCTGTGCTGGGAAACACGGAAGGCAGCGAACAGCAGTGTGACCATTATGGGGTGACCTCAAAACCGGATCCCCACACAAATGTGCTGAAATACAACACAGCTTCTCAAGGTGGTCTGTACTCCCTTCAGAAACATAAAATAAATGATTTCTAAGAATTGAATTTTTGTAATTTCTTTTTACAGTACAGCCTGTATTTACAAACATAATTAGCCTGTACGTTATTACTTCTTGATAAATGGCAGTAAACCAGCATGAAATAGAACATAAATTATCAAGAATGTATTTCAAGAGGTAAAAACGAAAAATGTTGACTCTTAAGAATGCCAAGATAAGGGCATTGCACTCGATCCTTTTTCCTCCTTTAAAACGAACTATTTGTGGCTGATGAGTGATTGATAAACAGGCAGGGCTTGGAAAACTGAGCTAAAACGGTTTTAGTTCAACAGCTCCTGGTGAACTGTCCACCTCCTCCTCACCTGTCCAGCCGGCTGTCCTCAGGCCTGGGCTTGTTTTCCTCAAACACGGAGGATTCGGGCTCGTTCTGCCTCCGCCGCTTCCCATCGGCGCCGCGTTTCCGCGCCTGGGCCCAGCGCGGGGGGTGCTGCGTGCTGGCGACAAACACAGCGACACACGAGGTGAGCACCCGGCTGGGCTTTAGCGCTTTAATCTCCCTCCGAGACCGCGGTTTTTTCCCGATTCCGCTCCCGCCAACGCAGCGAGGCGACGCCACTCGCTGCGGGCCCTCTGAGGGAGCTCTGCGCACCCCCCCCACCCCCTCAGAGAACTTCGCCCGCGGGACGGCGGGGAGCGAGAGCCGGACAGCGCGGGGGGAGCGAGGCCCGGCGCTGCCACCCCCGCCTCAGCCCGGAGGCCCTACCTGCTCTTCGTGCTGTCGTGCGGGCTCCGCTGGCGGAAGGACATGGTGCGAGGTATCCTCGGAAGGGAGGGCTGGACGCAGAGCCGGGCGGTGAAGGAGCTGAGGCGGGCGGTGAGGCAGAGCCGGAACGGGCGGTGAGGAAGCGCTGCCGCCCTCCCGCTCAGCACCTTCGCCTCTCCCGCCGGCGCGGGGCGACACCGCCCGCTCCGCCCC
>NW_008236769.1:12773962-12786843 GCF_000691975.1 Corvus brachyrhynchos | reverse complement strand
TCGAGAGCGGTTGCGCGCGGTTTTGGCGCGCGGTGGTGGCGGGACCCACGTGAAACAACAGGAAAAAAACCAGCCCAAACAAAAGGGAAAATACAAATTCCCGCGATTCAGATATGAAGGATGACGGTCACCGGCACGGCTCTACAGTCGATGAAGCGGACAGGGTATTTCAAGGGCCAGTTCAAACCCCACGCCCGATGGTTACCACATAAATTTCACAATGACATGGTATGAAATTTCTTATCAATAGTGAAGAAGATTGGGTAATGCCACGAGGTTGCTAGGCCTTGGCTCATGGAGCTTTCTGGAGTTATTAATTGCACATGCATGCACAACGAGATCCCATTCGTCCTGCTATTGGGCATACCCTCACATTTTAGAACAGCAATTTAGAAACAACCTGAAGAACTCCAACAGAACACAAACAGCTTTAAACAGTAATACATTTGCAGCCCTTGCAGCCTGAAGACTGGTGGGACACTTCAGAGAGATGGTTTCTTCTGTCCTTAGAATCAGAGACCACTAAGGTTGAAAAAGCCTTATAATCACAGATTCATTATGTGTTGGAAGAGTCCTCTTAGATCATCAAATACAACCATTATTGTATAACCAGGTGATCACTAAACCATGTCCCCAGGTACCACATCCGGTAAAACAGATGGCAGAAGTAGCAAAGGAAAAGTTGTTTGGTGGGTTTTTTAAAATCAGCTTAAAACACAAAAGCAGCTATTGAAGAGTAGCAATGGTTTTGGAGAGACTTTCTGAACACACAGTAACAGGTGCTGTTTGGTTTTGGGGATTTTTTTAAATGAAGATACACTTTCAGCCTTGCGATGCATGAAGGGATTTACCTTGAAAATTCCTTTCCTGTTGCCTGGCCTTACTGTAGTAAATTTTGTACAAACTCACGCATCTTCTGTGTGGCATCTGCATGAATATCCATGTTCCTGCAGAGAAGTCTGCTCTGCTGGCACCTCTCCTTTCCCACACACGACTATGGAAAACGTAACTGTGTTCCTGAACCAAAGTCATGCTTGAAGTACAGCAGAGGTTCAAAATGTGCACAAACTCCCCTCCCTTCAGCCTGGCTCTGACACAAGCTAGAACAATGACCTGAACACATCCAAGCAAGCCAGACAGAGAACAGCTACAGCCTGGAAGCTACACAGTACTTTTAGCATAACACTACGTACAAATTAAATTCATTTTATCCAGAACTATCTGCTGGGACACAGCTCAGGGATTACAGCTGCACTGCATCTTTCTGTCCTTGTCAGCAACAAAAATCCTTCAGAAAAGCAGTTTCACACCACAGTGGGAATTTAAGGGGAGGAGATATCCTCAGCTGTGACCTCAAAGGAGTTTTACAAAGGAAACAAAGGACACACAACCCATGGCATTTCAGAACTGCCAGTGAAGGATGGTTTCCACAAGCACAGATAATGTATCATCTGTAAGGAGATTCTCCCAGTGGAAGCATGCCAACAGAAGACACTTGTCACTTCTAGGCAGAAACTGAGACCTGTCTGCTGAAGTTCAGGGTGTATTTTGGCTTAATTACAAACTAAGCACAGATTTATGCAGAGGAGATTTAATTGAGTAAAATTAAAGGAAAAACTGGGGGTGGAGTGCCAGACTTCTGCTCGCTTACCTCAGTTGTAAACTCCGTGTCAGACAGCCGTGGGTAGGTAAACAAGTGCATGGACAGGCTGTGTTCCAGTTTTGACTGCTCTGTTTACACTAATGAGGTTACTAATTAGAACACAGGATGATTCTACATCCAGTGTAGATGTTCTACATCACTGCATGAAATGACTTCAGCAGACTTCAAACCTCATCTGCTGTTTCGTTCCTTCCCTTGTGCTACCATAGCTTGTCCAAGCATACAGAATGTGGATTTGGGAATAAATCTGCCCAAAATTTGACTGCCACACGCAGATTGGTTATGCTATGTCTAGGCTAATATCTTCAACCAAGAAATACAAAGATCTTTTAAGGACTGCTGAATTACAAATCCTATAGATGTGTCCATAAATCCACTGCAGGCCCTGTCTATCTCAGGCAAAAGCTTAAAGGCTCTTAATACTCATGAAATGCATAAGATGAGTTTAAATATTTCTTGACAGCCTATTACTCTCACCTAGCAGTTCCATCTTCTCCAGCAGGACACCTTTCCATGGCAGAATGGGTGCTGAGACTCCAGCTGCTGCATTCCACTAAGTTACCATGCCCTAAGCACAAAATGAGGGGCTGGACACAACCAGAATTGAATCCCTTCAAGAGTCGAATTTTCATCTCTGAAGACTCCTCCTTTCCCCTTTTAGCAAGGGCTAAAAAAGCAAATCATCCAAAACAAACAAAACACCCTAAAACAAACAAAAAAGGACTACTGGGCCCACATATTCCTTTTACAGTCAAACTGATAACACAACCCCAAAAGCAGACTAACAAGGATTTTTAAAGTTTTTAATTCTTCTGCATAAAGGCAAATTGCCAAAAATGTAACACATTCCTTTATTTACAATCACCATAAATCACATGGAAGCATGCACACTGGAACAACAAGGTTCTAAATATTACTTCTTAGAAAAGTGCTGTACAGATGTTCCCTTGTACACACACACACACTCCGTGCTCTGTGGTGTGTGACTGATACACCCTTGTGTTGGGAAAAATGCCTGAGCATGCCTGGAAATAACATTTTGGGAGTGGGAGTAGTTCCTGGGGAAGCAGCTTATTTCCAAATCAGCAGCACAAAGGGCTCTTGGCCCTGGGTACTTCCAGCCCCACAGAAGGCTGTGGTGAAAAGCAAAACCAAACCCTGTAGAGACAACTCCCAGCTCTAGCAGACATTGGTATCCCAGCACATGCTACACAAGGACTGTAAAATTCTTGCAACTGGCACATGAATTTAGTATAAACTACTGTAGCCACAGCTCTCACTTCAAACTTCTGCACACAGTGCTGGCAGAGTAAAACAAAGGAGAGCTTATCCCAACATCATCACAATTCCTTAGCCTGGACAAGAGCAGCTCCACACCTGCAAACACTGCTATTCATCCCCAATAGTTGTAGGAACAACAGGCACTGAATACATCCTCTCCCACTCTTTAACAGTAGACTGGCTCTTTGGGTCAGGCTGTAACACACATAAAAGCAAAATCCAGGTATTTAAGCTGGCTGCTGTTCTAAAAGTCACTGAGCCCCTTCAAGAAAAGGATCTGATTTTGATAGACCATCTACCTTTCCTTTCTCTTCTCTCACCTGGCTTAGGCAAATGCCAGCTTAATTCATCTCAGAGAACAATAAATAGACCAAATGGGTGATTGCCCAATCCAAAAGTTATTAACAGCTTGTCTTTAATGACTGGAGGAAAGCTGAAATTATCTACATTCCTTTGAAGGAGTTCCTCGGGCTGGATGTGCAATTCTGGTCCAGTGGAGCAGAGAGGGTTCCTTGGTTTGAGGGGTGGCATTCTTCAGTTTGACTCGATGCTGGAGTCAAGTCAATTCACCGATTTCCTGGTGAAACATCAGCACACTCTGAGGAACAAGATCTCCAGAGGGAATGCCAGGATCCATCACCTGAAGCAGCTTTGCAGTATAATGCACGTGTCACCTGCCAATGCATGCATAGCAGAAATGTCCTCACAAAAGCTTTAAGGAACATCCATTGTCATTGCAGCACAGGCTTCATGAAATCTGAAGTTTTATACTTGAGGCACAGCTTGCAGGAAACAATCTATCCTTATAAAGATCTGGAGAAACCTAAACAAAAAAGCAGGTAACAGCATTTTATAAATGTGCTATATCCAGGCAGTAACAGCAAAACATTTCCTCTTTTAAGCTGTAGCATTACAGTAGCAGTAAATGGAAGAGAGCACTGCATATGGTGAGCTTATAGCACAGTATAAAGGAGAAACCCATATTGTCCATACCAAAGAAAGTGTTACAGCTAGTATGAACATTTTGAACACATAAATTACTGAGAAAATACAGTACTAGATACCCTACATTCCTAAAGTATTTGTCAAGAAGAAAAGGAAGCAGCTGAGCCTATTTTTCTCAACCACTCACATAATTTTCATCTAAATGTCATTAATTCATAAAATAGACTTTTATCTCAATTATAATTAATGAATTTCTGCCATATCTTAAAAATATCCTATTGACTAAGGTTTTTCCCCACAAAGCAACAGATACATTCATATTTATTTCTGATTATGACAAATCTTCTTTTAGCAAGGGAAGGTAGTGTGGAATTCTATCATGTAACCCACTATCTGGTTTTCAAGCAAGATTAAACTTCCACAGATAAAGTTCCTGACACTTGAGAATTAGAGCTCATCACACCTAAAAGCCAAGGTTAAAGGCAATGTTGCTCTAAATACTGATCTTTCCATCCCAGAAAACCAGTGTGTTGCTCCACAGAGAAGGTATTTAATTCACTTCATACATCTTACATCTAACGTAAATATTTACAAACCCACTGAGTATATACACTCCTTAATACAGCCTTATTTACAACAAAGACCACTGAAAAAACACTAAGCATCAACTATGTGGAAACCAGAAAGGCTCTTAACTGTGACGTAGAGATGCTTCTTTTACCTGAATAATTTCACCTTATGTTGATTGCACGTCTGCTGACTGTAAATCTTCCTCTTTCAGTGCAGATCCTACATGACAGCACCAGTTTTCCAAGACTTGATCTGCTGGTCTCAGACTACATTCCTATTCTTCAAGTCTTTTTTCTGTCACAGGAGAAATTCCTTCTTCAATACTTCTATATACAAAGAAAGACTAGATATTTTCAAATATTGAATTAGCACTTTAGGGAAGTGAATGCATGTTAAATCTTATTCATGCTCAAAGAATTTAACTTAAAAATCAATAAAGTCAAAAGAAAAATGCCATCAGCATAGTTTTTTAAAAGCTCTAGCTGCCTTTTCCTCATACTGCTATAATCCAAAATCTAAGTGTAAAACTAATTTTGGCCATATTCTAAATGAGTTTTATTATGCAAAATAGTCAAAGATCACTGTTTAACAGACATTTATATCCTAGTCCATGTTTCAGAGCCTGCATCAAATGTAGTTCAAAGGCAATCTAATTACACAAAAGACTACCTGCTAATAAAACCTGTTTGACCCAGATTGCCATCCATCCTATTAATGCACCACAGGAATCTACAGTCCAAGAGAAAATTTTCACTAAAATCTACTGCTGCAAATGCCAAGTTGTAACTTCATCACAAAAACATGAAGAGGCAGAAAAGGTGCTACTGAAATAATTGAAAAAACTGGCATTTTTTGAGTGATAAAAACACATCTTCTAGCGGACAGGTAACAATTTCAATTTCCTAAGTCTGAAGCATTAGATCTTTTAATTAAGGGGCTGTATTAAGTGCAAGAGGATGGGATAAAACACTAATAAAATAAAGGAATAAAAAAGAAACTGATCTGCCTGAACTGAACAGTTGGATTCTGTAGAACGATACTGTGGATGAGCTACTGAAACAGAACAGGTCACGTAAGTAGTCAGCACAAACTCACTTTGGTATTTAGATTTTTTTCCTCAATATTGTATCTTCAGCATTTGCACTTCCCCATCCTCTGTCAGGGTATTCTGACTGATGTCCTTCCAATAAACTGCTACAAAGTTTAAGTCTACAAATAAAAAAAACCAAACCCAAAGACTAAGTGCCTTTATTATGGTAACTTTTAAATATTAAATAGCTACAATCCATTAACACAGACTGTAACATGAGAACATAAAGAACATAAGGACAGAATTTTACCACACAACATATAAATATCGACCAAAACATCCCTAAGAAGAATAGCAAAAAAAAAAAAAAAAAAAAAAAAAAAAAAAGTCAATGTTTATAATAAAAGCTTGGATTGAATTACAGCAAGAAAGCAACTAAGCTTCTAAATTAATATAATTTATAATTATAAAATTAATTAAAAAATACCCCTCAAACCCCAATTGATGAGCTGCATTTCATACCTCTCCAGCCTGCAGTCTGCATCTCTGCAAGTCTTGCTGTCAGGCAGAAAGAAGCTGGATTTCCTCTGTTTTGGATTGTTCCATCCTGAAGAACAACTGGCTGGAATTGGGTCACTGCATAAAAACAAAAAACTATCATTGTTGTCACTACAAAACAACTTAATCTCTAAGGAGACAGAGAGCAAGCTTCCAGCTCTTAAAGGCTGAGGAAATGAGAGGCAAACTTCCAATTCTTTCCACAAGACAGAATGTGAAAGGGGCTCATCATTTTCCAGCACTATCTGGGATGGCAGAGAGCAGAAAGCAACAGATGGGAAAGTCAGAGTGGAAAAAGCTGAGTAAGCTCAAAGAAGAGAAGTAACAACCAAACATACCATGTGCTGGAGGAAATGTAAAAAGGGAAAGAAAAAAGAAGGGAAAAGGGAAAAGGGAAAAGGGAAAAGGGAAAAGGGAAAAGGGAAAAGGGAAAAGGGAAAAGGGAAAAGGGAAAAGGGAAAAGGGAAAAGGGAAAAGGAACACCTTTACAGGATAAGCAATAAACAGAAATAACATCATAATCACTGGGGTATTTACCTTGTTATTCCTATACTTTGTTGTACTGTCACTACTTCATCTTTTTCACCTAAGGCTTCCCACTCTGAGCACTTTGAAAAAGCCTCCTGATGTCCCAAGTCAGTAAGGCTGGAAAGAAAACGAAAAGGTCTGAATCCATGCATGTGGGTAACACAGCTCCTCTTAAGGGGGCTAAGTGGACAGAAAAAAAACACAAAACCACACCTGTATAAACATTTTTTACTAAGGTTAGTGTGAAATGTCTACTAAACTGCCAAAACCCTTTGTGTTGCTTAAATCTACACACAAAACCCCCTGTGTTGTGTCTTCTGACACTTGCAATGGACCACTGTAAATAACTGCTATCATACAGCACAATTATTCTGACATGATTTCCATTCCTCATTAAATTGCACACATTTTTAGATGAAATTAAAGCTGTTAACAAATGGAGGGAAAAGTACTAGTCATATTCCAAAAGGTAGTTTGTAGTATCAATGAATTCCCATATGGAGAATAATTTCATACCTTTCCAGTGTGTGGTACATCTGCAGATAATGGTTTTTGCTCTCTGAAACCACAGAGGAGTCAGAACTGTTTCTTTTTCTGCGTTTCCATACTGGAGAAGAATCAGGAGAACAGGAACTACAAAAATAAAGCACAGATTTTACACACATAACATTTTTTTATCTATGTCTAAATGTTTATCAGAGTTCTGCTAAATAATAGCATATGCTACAGAGGAAGTTTTCTTTTGAGGTATGATTCTTCAGTCACACAGAGGAACATGGAGCAAATGGCTCACGGTTTGGAAGCAGAACCATTTTGAGCTCCACACACATCCCCCAGGACAAAGGATTTCAGTAAACAGGGAAGTGCACAAGGTACTTCAGAGTCAGCCTCCCTGCTGTTCTGCAGACAGGCAAGATGCTATTAAGGAAGGGGACTCCTGCTTCTGAAAAAGCTCCTCTACTTTCAGAACATTCCAGCACTGACTAAAGAAACCTCAGTACTCTAAGAAGCTGAAAAAATACTGCCTTTCCTTCTGTTATATCATGTAATTCTGCAATGCTGGTAATTTTTCCACATTCAATGCTCTGTACCATTGATGGATTACATTCAACAGCAAAAGTGCCCAACTCCAGAGCTGAGCATTAACTACTCTTCCACATTAAACATTTCCTACAAAAAACTGACACGTACTGAATTATCTCCCTAAGTTAAGCACAGAAGTTTTCTCTCATACCTCTCAGGTATGTAGTCAGTCTGTCTGCATTCATCTTCACACTCATTTCTCTTCTGCTTTTCGTCAAACACAAAGGAGCCAGAAGCATCCTCATCTTTGCAGAACCGTTCCTGGGAACTACCTGAAGGTTCTGTACTACTAAAAACAGGAGGGGAAAAAAAAAGCTTTAAAAAACTACCCATCTGGCTTACTGCTCCAACTAGAAAACAGTTAAACTGAAGTAATAATTAACAGTTCATCTCATATGACACTCAAATGGTATAAAAACTGCAACTTCTACCACAGGTTAATTACAACACAGGTAAAACTATTTACACAGTGCAGTTACAAAGCTACAAGAACTCCATTCACCCTTTTCCTCCCAATTTACTAGTCCAAATCGTGTAAAGTATGAGGTGGCATCAATTAGCAGAGCTAGCCTTGTTACAGAAATTCAAAGTTGTGAAAAGATAAAAATATTTCCATCTTGAATGCACCTGACACTCTCCTGAAGAGAGCACAGAAATCTCTCTCTCACTTTAAACGTCTCAAATCCTCTAACATATTGTTACTGTAGGAGACACATGGTTCCATGACATCAGGAAAAGGAAAGAAGGAAAGGTTATCACAGTCAAGGAACAGTAATCACCAAATTTGTGCTTATGCCTCTCGCTTTCTAGAAAAGTAATATTACCTTGTGCCCACCAGTGTAAAGACAAAGGGGAGGAATGCATTCTGCAGGCAGACCAAATGCCTTCCTCCCCATAAATGCCTGACTGCAGATAATCTTAAGACTAAATAATGGGAGTATCTTGAAGACTAACAGAATTCAAATGGAAAACAAAGCATTCAAGGAGACTCCCATTTCTGAGCCTGATCTTTTTTCTCCCAGTCAGGAATGCTCTAAAGGAACTACAGAGCCCTCCTTAAATTCCTTAAGCCTCGACTTAATTCACCCATATACACACACTGGCTGTAGAGTGCAAGCTTTTTCACCAGGAGGATCCCAGGCATTCAGTGCTATCTTCCACAGCCTGATCTGCTGGTCCCAGGACCTACGGCTGTACTTCTTGAACTTGTTGGGAGTTCTAGGGTGAACTCCTGGAATTCGCTGGTCCCTGTAAATACACAGTAAGATTTATTATTTCAGAACATGGAGGTTTTTCCCTTAAAAAGAATCCTCAGCTCATCAGATCACACAGGCATCAGTGGTCTGATAAATAAAGTTCATATTTTTAAACACTTAATTGAGATGTATATAAGACATTACCAAAAATAGATCACAAAAGCAACAACTAACCATCATGTTCTGAGTCAGACTGGAAGCTCATCCAGTCCAGCTCTCTGACAGCTGCCAAAAGCAGATCCCTACTGCCCATGAACAGACACAAAACAGAAGCATAACTCATACTCCTTCAATAATATCCCAACCTCCAGCTCCTTCAACTTTATTTCTCCTGAGTCAAGTGCAGCTTCTTTTATTTAGTATTGTACCCAGTCTGGCTGGGATGGAGTTACCTTCGTGCTCACACAGCTTCAAGGCCTTCTCCTTTCCCCATTCAGCCCTGCCCCATCCCACAGACACTAAGTTTACGGTGAACACTGAGTTGAGAGGGAAAACTGCTGGGACAGCTGACTCAAATTACCCAGAGATACTGTGCACCATATAATGTCACACTCAGCAATAAAAACTAGAGGAAGAATTTGAAGAGAACTAAGGCTGTGTGCTGTTTTACACACACACACACCAGGAACAAGTAAGAGTTCATTTGGAAAGCTGCAACACAGTGCAACTTACTTTGGAACTTCTTTAAGGTATCTGTCATATGCAAGGGTATTCTTTCCAAAATTGATCTGTTTTTGTCTTCTCCTCAGGACCACTTCATCAGTTTCCCATTCAGCTGGATTAGCAGAGTCACTTGCAACAGAACTTGAAAATAAAAGTAAGAATTAAGTTGAAAAGAACCTTAATAGTTTTACAAGTTACATAAACATATTCTAGAACTGCCTGTATTCTTACTGATAGACAGTGAGCACCACTCTGAATTCACTGGTTCACAGAAATGAAAGCTGTGCTAATCAAATCTGAACCTCAAATGATCACACAAGTAGCTTTTGAGATAAAACTTCTCAGTGCTACTCCCTCCTTAAGGCTTCCTTCAGGCTTGATATGAAACAGCCTGTGTTTCAAATATTCATTAATGCATGTAAAGTAGTCAGAGATCATCAGATGGTTATTGCTAAAACCAATGCAACAATAAGCAGTAATAGTTCAAT
Source organism: Corvus brachyrhynchos (assembly GCF_000691975.1). Taxonomy (NCBI): domain Eukaryota; kingdom Metazoa; phylum Chordata; class Aves; order Passeriformes; family Corvidae; genus Corvus; species Corvus brachyrhynchos. The sequence continues at coordinate 12,776,778 of NW_008236769.1, read as the reverse complement.
ACCTACTTTGTGATTTTTTTATTTGATGTCCTCATTGTTTTGCCTTCTTCAATTCTACCTTCCCAGTTGGGGCAACTGGAAAGAGGTCTAGAATGTTCTGGTTCTGTAGAGCTTAGAGAAAATAATGGGAATTCATCATGAATGTTTGCTGCTTGTAACACAGTTAATGAACAGAAACATCAATAGTGGACAAAACCACTCCACAACTGTAAAACCACAAGCATGCTCCTCTGTTTCAGTTCTAAGTCACCCTCAGCCTGCCCTCTTCTGTCAATTTTAATGCCTCAACATTTAACAAGTGATATAAGTAATACAGAAGCAGATTTAGCTGATAGTCTTACTTTCCCTAAATGGTTTCACATCAACAGATGAAATTACCATCCGTGCTGACAACATCATTTTAACACAGGACAAAGATTCCACACTGAAAAGGAACATATCCACTCAGCAAAAGAGAAACACAAAACACTGCTGGCACATCCACTTAAGTCTCACACTCATGCCATACCGTTAGTATTTTTTATGACCACATCAAAGACACAGAAAACACTCCTGAACACAAGGCCTTTCCTAAGGTCTTCAAAAGATTAATTTATTAAAGAAACAATATTAAACATGCCATCAAAAATTAAAATCACCTTCATACAGCGTAATATTCAGAAATGTATGAATTACATAAAAAAAATATTTTCATGTACCCTCAGTAAAATATTTCCTCTTACATTCTGTTCAGTTTTCTGCACATATCTCAGCACTCACCACTTTCCACCCTTGCTATCAGACTGTAAGATACAAGTCTCAACCACTTCCTCCACCGTAGGTCTTCAGTCTAGAATATCCAAAAGCCAAGAAAAATATTCCTAGAATTACCTATGTATAAAATTCTATCTCATCTCAAATTTTCCTCAATAACCGTAGGGAAAAAAAAAAAGGTGCTCACTAAAAACTGCAGTAGAACTGAATATACCAAGTGCACTGTGAAGTGAACAAAGATGGCCTGCCCACACTTACACATAAAGATGCATAAGCAAAGTATGAAAATAACAGCATATGGCTTCATTGGGAATTTTATACTAATATTGAAGCCTTCAGCAATAAAGGGCTTAACCTACTGCTTCACTAAATAGCATTTCTCCCTTTCATTTGGAATACTTGCTAATACCATGGCATGTATTTCAATTAGACAAACTGGGTGTTCTTCTTCAGGCACGATGCAGGTATCATCTCCTAACTCTGTGCTACTCTGTTATAAGAAAACACTCAACCTAAGTATGTCCAAGCTTTTCTTGGAGTCCTAAAGAAGAGTGTAGCAAAGTGGAGACGTAAAGAAAATTCACATTTATTCCTCACCTGTCCAGCCAATGGCCTGAATGGCCACACTGATATTCCTCAAGCACCAAAGAATCTGAATGCTTCCAGCTTCTATATTCCTGTTCTTGATGCCAGCAGTGTGGATGCTGCACAGAACTAGAAAACAAGAATTTTCATCTGAAATCAAGTCACTGGTATTCACTGAACATTGCCCATAAAAAACAAATATGGACAATCTGATTTGGCATACAGATATGTGATTTACCTCAACTTATTCAGGAAACATTTACTTAACAAAGATGTTAGACAGTGCAATTGCTGAGAAAATGTCTTTGATTAATGCAATTAAGACATCAACATTTTCAAATAAACCATTATTATTTAAACAACCAAACATATACTCTATTTGCAGACAAAATGGTGGGAGAAAAAACCTAACTGAGGACTGTCACCAGTATTTATAGACCTGTGGACATGTGCCAACATCCACAGACCATCCTCCGGCAGCAGTGCACTACCTGACATTTATTTACTGCCCCATCCCGTAGTAAATTCACGGAAAAGCCAAATTCAGGAACTACACTTCAATGCAATGGCTAAGGAGAAGTAGGTCAAATGTTTATGTGGAAACACTTTTACCCAGGAAATTCTTGACCAGACATGGCTGCAGAGCCCTCACAAGGAAGCCTGGGATCTGACTGTAGTGCTTGCAACACGCTGGTGGGTCAGCCAAGGATTGCTTAAGGGTTGAGTTCTCTACATTTTCCTCCTCGATTCTGGCTGCTCTGACATGTTAAATGACGGGTTACTAAACAAAACACAATCGCAGCATCTACTAACACCAGACGTGGCTTCTGGGCTGAGGACCACACCTGCAGATCCCCCACCACACCTGCTCGAGAGAGCGACCGGGTACTGCAGCCTCTGCACTGTAAATACACGGTGTTTCTGTGTGTGTAACAGCAAACACACTGCTCTGTACGTGCCAGCTCTCTGCGCGTAACTAAACAAGGGAGAGGGAAGGAAGGATTTTTCACATTTTACTCCTGGCTTAAGCACTCATGTTTGCTTTCCCTTCCTCCTCCACCCTGCCTGGCTTTGGGAGTTTCCTACTCCCAGAGGCTCGAAGTTACCAACAACACACAGCACAAACAGCTCCCTCCGAATCACAGACCCAGGCAGAAGGACGCTTCCAAACCCGCTCGGTTTTCGCCAAGACAGTGAATGGATAAAACCCTTCTCTGACCACCTTCAGCAATTACTCGATTTAATGACTTGAAAGAAAAATTTTTAAAAAGCACACCAGCTTAGGTACACTACAACACATGTCGTAAGTACGACACTGTTTGAAAACGTAAGGGGAAATGACAACCGAAAACTATGCCTTTTAAAAACATTCCGGTATTTGCTTTGCACTGCCCGCCCACTCCAGTCTGAAGCCAAGCCGCCGTGCTCCCAGCCGGGCTGGGGTGCCTCGCCTGCCCGGGCAGCTGGTCCCTCACTCG
>NW_008236769.1:12761523-12773760 GCF_000691975.1 Corvus brachyrhynchos | reverse complement strand
GGGCTGTTCGTGCGGGGCCCTGGTCGGTGTTACCGGAGGAAAGGGGCGCGTCCTGCGCCCCTGTGAGGGCCTGGGCACAGCTTCCCTCACACCGAGGGCGCCACTGCCCTCTCGCCATCTCCCTGCGGCTGCATTCCCCGGCCCACTCCGCTCGCAAATCTAGGGAAAACCCAGCTCCCACATCACGGCGTTACCTCACGCAATAGCCAAGGATTCGTTTTGGGACAAGGTAGTTTCCTGCTAGACGTCGTGGGGGGTTAGTGGCCACGACAATTTACAGTCTACAGGAATGTGACCCACATTTCATACCATTAATGGAATCATAGAACAGCTTGATTTGGAAAGGACCTTAAAGATAATTTGCTCCAGTATTTATATCTCAACTCCTTAAACAGCTCAAAGTCAACAAACATTTCCTAAGAAATGGCACACAGAACTTTATTCTTACTATATACTATCCTGACTGGAATGGTACTTAGCTGCAGACTAACCAGTTTTTAAAATCATAGAATGGTTTGTTGGAAGGGACCCTAAAGATAATCTACTTCCAACTCCCCTGTCAGGGGCAGGGATGCCTTCCCCTAGATCCCTCCAACCTGGCCTGGAACAGGATCCCTTCCAGGGATGGGGCATCCACAGCTTCTCTGAGTAACCTGTTTCAATGCCTCACCACCCTCACAGTAAAGAATCTCCTTCTTATAACTAATCTGAACCTACTCTCTTTCAGTTTAAAGCCATTCCCCCCTTGTCCTATCATGCCGTGGCCTTGCCAAAAGTCCCTCTCCAGCTCTCTTGGAGACCCTTCAGGTACTGCAAAGTGCTGAACTCCAAGGTCTCCCTGGAGCTTTCTCTCCTCCAGGCTGAACACCTCCTGCTCTCTCCTACCAGTAGTGCTCCAGCCCTCTGAACATCTTCATGGTTCTCCTCTGGACTCACTCCAGTAGGTCCTCTACTACAGGAATGTGGTAAGATTCTTTATTGCTGTTGCTTGGTAATAAATCTGAGCACGATGACGATAAAATAAATGTTTAATATAGGACACACCATTGCTGCATGCCAGTGCTCCCTTGGAAAGACAAATTTTTCATCATTGCCCCTGCTGATTTCATGACATCCAATGTCACTCCTTCCCATCTGGTAGTTGTGAAAAGTCATTGGAGGTTTTTTTCCTGAGGTTCTTATTTAGATTTCATACACACCTTCTTCCATTTATGCAACTCTCTGCATTCAGGTTGTAGTAGGAAAATCCGTCCAAGAACGACTTCCCAGGTACCCCTTCAGGAGAATTTAAGCCCTATTTTTATTTATTCCCATGTTCTCAGATAAGACATTGCATACAAGTAAGTCAGATTGATTTCCACCCATGTAAGGTTTTACCTGGTAAACATAACTTTAAAATTAAAACCAGAACTCTTACAAAGAATCAATCGTATTTTTATTCAGCTCTTCAGAGAGTTTTAAGATTAACTGCATGTATTCATTAAACCTTTTCCTTAAGGGCTCTCCAAATAATACTGTTAAACAGGTAAGCTATCTAGCAAAAGAACCACCAAAAACCACAAATAAGAAATCCTGCAGTATGTCTTTGGAAGAAAATGTCTTGTAATCCATGTAAGAGCTTGAGTATTTATTACTCAACTCCTTCAACAGCTCAAAGTCAACAACACTTCTTTAAAAATTGCACTGAGAACCACAGTCTTACTGAGGTTTGTCCTGACTGGAATGGTGCTTAGCTGCAATCTAACTAGTTTTACGAAATCACAGAAAAGGTTTGTTTTGGAAGGGACCTTAAAGACCATCCAGTTCCAACCCCCTGCCATAGGCAGGGACACCTTCCACTAGACCAAGTTGCTCAAAGTCTCATTCAATCCCCTTAGCACTTCCAATAATGGGGCAGCCACAACTTCTCTGGGCAACTTGGTCCAGTTTCAAGTAAAAATACTGAAGAGATCACATGATAATCTGGTATTTTGGTTTCAAGCTATGCCAAACCTCATGGTAGAAAAACTATTCATATACTGGATTAAAAATATCTCTTGCTTGGAAAAAAATGTCTTTTTGGGGTTGACAAATTATGTTAACCTAAAAAAACCAAAAGATAATGTATTTTCTTAGTATCTTCTGGAACACTACAATTACAGAAGTAATACAATGTGGAAATAAATAATATAGCCATGACCCATGTGTTGAGAAAGACCTGTTGAGCTGCAGCACACCAGGAAATTTGGGCTACACATGATATGCTCATATGGGGTATTTATACTGACAGAGTCCACCCACAGATTTTCTTTAGTTTAATGACATCACATTTATATAATATACTTCAGATTACTAACATTGCCCACCCACAAGTCAGTGATGTGGAAAAGCACACACATAGCTGGAAATGCAATACTAAATCGCTCTTAGTGATTTACACACAATAATAAAAAAGAAAATTCTTTCAGTAAATATTTTAGCCACTTGCATTACTTAGTTTTTAATTTTTTTTCTTTTTTTTTTATACATAATGCTGTAAGAAAACTGATTCTAAACCCTATCCTCATATTTAAGAAATGTACTAAGATTATGTGGGAGGCAATGGTGTGTTCTTTACTGCAAACAGAGAGCATCTTCTCTAGAAATGGCCCTATATGTGCATGTGGCTCTTCGCATGATAACCTGAAGCTATCATGAATACAAATGCCTATTTTTGTACTCTATTATTTTCATGTTCATACGGATTTTTAACAAGTTGTTTCTCTAACACAGCCTTTAAGAAGCTCACAAACGTTGGAGGCATCTCAGATTACTTTGAGAATTTAAACCTGAGGAAAACTACTTGTTTTAAGGAATTTAAGTCAGGTACTATAATTAACATAAATCATAATTTTGTTTCAGTAATTATTACTAAGTTTTCTAAGAGGCACTTTTGTGGACAGAGCATTAAAAGATGCAAGGGTCTCATACATTTATGACTGTTACTCTGTCATACTTTTATACTGACAAAAGAGGTAAGATGAACAAAAGCAAAGTTCCACTGAAGTGAAAACTTCCAGTCAATTCAGAGTAGATTCCACTGCAAGAGCAATTAGGAGTTTAAAGCTTTTATTACATGGAATACTGTTGGCAACTGACCTGGTTTTCTATAAAACCATCTGCAACTACATGTATCTATTATCTAAGTTCCTCAAGGCCTTTATGATTTTAGCTTCACATTCTTTACAATAAATATTTTTATTCCAAACAGGCAAAGTGCTGTAGGAACTGAATGACTGGTGGTGGCAAAACCACAGCTCCAAAATCCTACCCTCTCTTCTGCAACTGTTTCAAGGGCCACGTCCCTTGTATCCATGCCACATTATGTAAACTTTCCAGAAGCAAATGTTACAAAATGCTTATTTGTAAAGGCTGCTGTGTAGTGATAGGTGCATGTCAGACAACACCACCCGGCCCTGTAAGAATCTTCCAAAAGTTGAAAAATCCTGCAGAGACCATTTTAAATCTAGAAATTATTTCCCACAGAAGTACTGGAAAATATTTTAAATTCAATTGCTGATCAGCTCCTAGATTTTTTTATTAGTTTTCAGACTTGCCAACAAATCTGTCTGAAACTCCAGAACTCAATTTAGTTCTATTCAGATGAAGAGTGACATGCCACTGAAGATCTCTTTGGGAAAGAGACAAATCCATACTACCTGTCTCACTGTCAAATTCTCACTTTATACAATTTAAAACAACAGTTAATGAAAAACAGAGAAGCCACTGTTATTAATAGGTAGTTTAGATACTTGCATAGTAGATGTTGTACATAGAGCAACTGAGATATGCTGGAACAGTTAGTGTCCTTGAACTCAACCAGTTTGGATTTTTACAAATGAATGTTATTTAAAAAATCCAAAGTTAGAATTCAACACCAACAGTATAACATAAATGTTAGTTTTCAAGAGATGCTGTCAGATCTGTTTTCAATTCCTTACCCCTCTCTGAATTCTTGCTTGCAGCCGCATTTGTAACCATTTCCTGGCTGACTCCAAGTGGAGGTGGGTGCATTCACCACCTGCAGCTCAGCTGAGACTCATGTAATGTTCCATGGCTGTGCTTCCAATACTTGTACATTTTTACATCCTACCACTTGTTGTTCCTGCTCAAACCAGTTGCCTGTCACAGTAGTCAAGAGGTGTGCATGTAATCACCAGCACGTCACCTCTGCCCATGATTTACTGGTAAGATCCTTTTGATTATTCAGGTGGGAAGTACTAAGAGCTTTTGTTCTCGTACACCAAAGCTTTAAAGTATTCCTTTCTCTATTTGACCCACCTGTGATTTTAATTTACAAATTAAAGCTCAGATGTTTGCTGCACTCCCTTCCAATGTATATAAAAAAAGTCCCATCACCTAAAGAGTATTGAAACCCTAAGCAATATAGCTCCTGGAAACCAACAGATTTAACCATAAATTAGCAGTGTAGGTAAATGGGTTATGTTGACAAATCCTTCTGTTGTTTGAAAAAAAGACATCCATCAAAATGTATGCTAGAGGCAAATTAATGGAATAAAAGGTCCATACAGGACTTGTAAATCTTCAGGAATTACATTTCTTAGCTCACTACAACCCTTTATGAGTGGAGAGGAGCAGCTGAAGGGACACAACTGATACACTTCTTTGGAGAACAACTGCAAAGATTAATAATAACTTTACAACTGGATTAAAGAATAACAAAATTATAAATGAAGTCTAACCAAAGCAATTTTCTCAGTTAGCCCTTTATTAAAGAATCAAAACCCACGTTAAATTTAAAAATGTAAAGAATTTAACCTACGGTAAAACCTGAAAAGACAACAGTACTGCAAATATAGAAGGATAACCTTATTCCATCCAAAATGTAAGAAAAGAAAATAGGAGTTTAAACAAAATTAAAACCCAGAAGCTAACATCAGGTGAGTAAAATCCACAGGTAAAAGTGGAAAAGGACTGAAAAGATTTACATCTGTTTTCAACACTGTAAAAGAAACCCTTAGAGTCTGTACCCTGGTAGAACATGAAGTCTCAGAAACAGATCTAGCAGGCCTTTAACCAAACCCACTATGAAACTCAGTCAAACTGAAAAAGTACCCAAGTACTACTCATCGTATTAGGCAAACATCTAGAATGCAAAATTTGGCTCGGCAAGTCGGGCAAGGCACTTGGCTTGACAGCCAGGTCTCTGGGTGCTGCTGGTCCTGTCTGCTGGCAAACCACTTGCCCATGCAGGTGAGGCACCACATGGGCCGGCAGTAGCACTGCTGGCATTCCCCCTCGTTCGGCTCCTGGCAGTTCTTGATGAGCTTGATGTTAGCAATAGTCTGCATACACCCTATGCATGGCTCCAGCTCCTGAGGGAGGAGAAAAAACATCAAAATTGTGAACTGCACAGAATGGGTCCTGTAACTGCTCTTCAAAGGCATTTAGAAAATCATCTGTGCCAGAATAATCAAGGCAGAACTGCCCCACCAGAGGATATCAAGTGGTTTTATTAGAACACTCTCTAATTAATGACAGCAAAGCTTCTCTTTGAACAGAAAACCCAGAACTGCTGTATGAGACTAATGATTAAACAAAAATTACTGAAAAATAAACATTCTTTCACTCTCTGAAGAGCTTCCAGCAGCCACAGCAAGGTAAGCAAGCAGCCAGCTTTGTCATTCAAACTATTTTTTAAAAAAACTACCAATATAAAGTAAGGAAAACAAACCAAGCAAACAGTTCTTACCACTTAAAACAGCAAATGGCTGTTCCTATCTTCCATCTTTCTAAGTAAGAGACATAAAAGAGGAAACCAGGGCTGTACTGAACACAAGGACACTCATCCTGAAGGTCTAGAAACTTACTTAATTTTTCTTGGATAATATTGGAATAACTGATTTCCCCCACAGTTAATTATGACACATGAACTTGCAGCTGCATATGGGGACATCATCTTGCTATGAAGTGTTTTACAATTAATAAACAATAATTAGCATTTCCCACATGTCTTCCAGCTGTCCAAGAACTTGACAAAGTTCAAAAGACAGCACACTGAATAGGCATGGAGACCTGAATCTTCATACTGCTACTGGTGGAACAAAAACCAGCTCTCTCTGTGGTCTCTAGTTCCCATCTCCAGTGACTCTTCCCTTGTCAGCTCAAGTGTCTGGCCAGCTGCCCCCGCCGCCCGCTCTTGACAAAGTTCAAAAGACAGCACACTGAATAGGCATGGAGACCTGAATCTTCATACTGCTACTGGTGGAACAAAAACCAGCTCTCTCTGTGGTCTCTAGTTCCCATCTCCAGTGACTCTTCCCTTGTCAGCTCAAGTGTCTGCTCAGCTGCACTGGCAGCTGGCTGTGGATCAGATCCAGATTGAACACAAGCCACTCATCTTTAACTTGTGAAATTAGGTCTTATCTCAGGTTTTAAGCAGGAAAAATTCTAGCATAGAAAGATTAACTAACTTTTTCAACATATTCATGGAGCTTCAAAATAGGGCAAAATTCAGTGTTGTATTTTTAACATCCTTATCATAATCTCTGGTGTCATTTATCACTCAACGTCAAACCCAAGTTCAGTAGCTCAGCTGCCACTTAAATGTGTCACAAATGAAATGCTCTGCAAGAAAGCAGCTTTAGTATCTTCTCTTTATTGTGAACATCTCTTTTTGCTCGCATTGCAATCAGAACACACAACATGATGTGCAGACACACCTGATCCAGTTTTATTTTAGCTAGTTCATGAACCATATAAACTGCACAACACTACCAAAGATACCAACCCCTCATTCCATTAGCTGAATCACTGGACCCAAACTCCCTGCAGGGTCACCAGTACTGGTTTAACTGGTTTCCCCTGGTACACTGGACAGTGCTCCAGTCACACTTCTGACTGCTGCACAAGTATAATAATGACCAGGTCTCTGCGAGTATTACTGGAGGTAGGACTCTATGCTGTTATAATTAACACCATATAATAGTGGCCATAATAATTATAGCTAAAACAAATCCCAATTAAGAATCATTAGTTTATTTCAGCAGAAGGTCCAGCAAAACCTGGCTGTCTAGAAAAGCAAGCTGTACTGGAGCAAACTGCCTAAAGAACAGCAACAGCAGCTGTGACTCTGGCTCCCCATAAACTTTCTACAAGTGCAATGTCATCATTTCCAAATGTGTTCATGTAACATTTTTATGGAAATTATTACAGTGGACTTTATTTCACTGTGTTATTTCTCATGTCTTAATACCGTAATGCTCACAATACAGCTTGTCTCCTCATAGCAGGAACAGAAGCAGCAGCCAGAGCTACATTTATGACATGTTTACTGAGACAGCAGGTGAGCATTTGAGAGGGAAGCATCACCCTGACTGAGCAAAGAGCACTTGTGTTTCTGGCATCACTGACCAGGAGGCCTGACTGGAGTCAGCCTGGCTGTGCAGACCCTAAGAAATTGTCCTTGGCTGTATCTTCTGAAGAAGCTAAGGAATTCAGGCCATGTCTTATGAGGGGCCAGTGAGATGAAACTGTAAGTCCTACAGCTGCACACCCTCACCAAGGGGCAGTTTAACCACCCGTCACTCTCTAAGTGACTGCAGCCCCCAAGCCCATGGAGCTCTCCTGCAGGGCAGGCTCAGGTAGGTAGGACACCTCTCAAGGTTTACCTCTTGAGGTCAAGAGATTCCCTACCTGCTATCTGTTATCTACAGCAAGGTGACAGTTTATATTAGATCTAAAACATATTGTATGCAAGGTAGCTGAATTATTAGAAGTGTAGTGAGTAGTAGAGTGTTTGACTGCTGTTCAATTACTATTTAATTAATGACTGAATACTGCTTAATTATTAAATGAGGATTATTAAGCAGTAATCACATGATAATTATAATTTAATCATCATTCATAGTTTAATCAATATTTTTAGTAAAACCTTTTTGTTAACTCCATAATAATGAATTCTCTTAGTAATTCGCCGGAGATGGCCCTAGGTAAACATTTATCAATTGCACAGTAATCACGGGCTCATCTATATTGAAAGTATAATTATTACAGTCTCACATGGATAGAAAGTCTCACCTGAGTGCTTGGAACGTGGTATGTCTGGTTTATTTCCACCAGAGATGTAAAGGTTTCTAAAAATAAATCACTAAGGCTTTGATGGATCACAACATTAGCTGCATTGCTGATAGGAGCACGGAGCTTCTCCCGGAGCTCCCCATACTCTGTGGAGTTCAACCTGAAGAAGAAAAGATGGAGCAAAATGTTACCATGATTATCCACCCAAATACCTCGATAGTACCTTGCAGAGGTTAACATCAAGGAAGTGAATCCACAGAAAAGCTATTTAGGCTGGTAGTTATTAGTCAGAATAAATACACAGCATTGTCTTTTCTTGTTTCCTTTTGCTGTTTAGTTACTGGTTTTGGCAGAACTTGGTCAACAGAACACGCTGTCCTCATTCATATCTGTGTAAGATTGCCAGCAGGGTATGTCAGAGATCAGCTAAAACATCATACAAAAACAAAGGAAGGCTTTTGAAGTAATCAACATGAACAAAATCATGCATTAACTGCAAAGTGCTGTTTGCACCACTTCTGTCACCTTTTTAATGCCTTTTACTTAGACTATATCTAAATTCTCGTTTATAAACGCCTGAGGACAGGAATTAGTTGTATCATGCAGCAGGCATCACAAGGTGATATAGTACTACATAAGTAGCAGAAGAATGTCAATCTATCAGGTTCTGTGATTTTATGATACAATTTTAGGTAAATCCAGAAATTTCACAAAGGTGACAAACCACTACTGATTTAAGGCTGCAACAAGCTGTGTTCCACACCAGCTGCTCCTGTAAATTAAAGTGATGCCCACAGCACTCAAGTGGCACCTGAGACCTCACACAGACCCTGCAGTGACATATCCCTGTTGTCATCCCTTTTTATGGTAAGAGTTCTGAACTGTAGTGTCAGAACTCTCCAGCTCAATGCTTCTACTCATGAAACAGCTTTCATGGAGAAGTCCTGGGAAGACTGCCCTCATTTTCCTACCACTCACTGAGTTCCCAGAGCCCAGCACAATGCAAGGCTGGCTTAGCTCTAGCTCCCAGTGGTCTCCATTGTTTTTACTGCTACAGGATAATGTCATTTGTTAACAGATGCTGTCCGTGAAAATCAGAGGGACCTTTATATCCAGAGGAACAATTCGCACTGAACATGCAGGAAAACATGGCCCACCTGCACAAAAACATTTTTCCTCCAGAAACATCTCACCGTATTTGATTCTGATTCTGGATACATGCAATGATCCTGTATGATTCTGCTACATTCTAGCAGAGATTTACTATTTCTGACATCTTATTAGAACAGCTTTTAAACACTGTTCCTGATGCTATTCTGTTTAGCTACAAAATACATTTTGGGGTTAGGACTTTTTTCCCTAAAAGGAATTGTCAAACAAGTTATGATTTTCTCAGCTGGGGATGTAGTTTTACCACTCTGGCACTGAAGTGCTTGCAGAAGAAAATCATTAGTTGTTTAATACTCATTTGGTCACCACTCTCACAGGTCTATAAAAGTCTCTTTTCTTAGGATTGTCATGCTTACCTTAACTAACCTCTTGTTCTGAGTTCTGTTCACCTGCATCTCTACCATAATCACCTCTTTGCCTTCCTCGTGCTTGCCCCACTGCACACCTACAAGTCTGGTGATCTGTCTGCTTTTAATTACCTAATTACCTAATAAATGCTCCTGACATACAAATTTACAGCAAAAAGACACTCAAATACCTTTTCAAATATAGTTTTAGGAGCACTAACATGGCTCTTAGTAACACAACAACAAAGAGTTTAGCACCCTTCTACTCAGAGGTTTCTGCAGAACTAGTTCTTTAGCCTGGTTACACAGAGAGACTGCTGAGATAAACAGCATGGGCCCTTCCAAAACAAGCCCTAACAGTCCACGTTTGCTATGATTTACTGCTATGAGAGCACATAAATCAGAAAAGGACCAATATTACTTCCTTGCTTTAGGGGCAGTAGCTCAGTGAGAGCTCTTCTGAGCAGTGATAAAATTATGAGCCTTAAGCACAAGGAAAAATCCAAAGTTGTGGGTGAACAACACACAGTTTTAGACAAATAGCTATTTCTCTTCACCCAAAATTTGGAAGACCAAAAATTCTACCTTTCATTCCTGTTCTCCATCTCTCACCTAATTTTATCCAGTTACTTCTTTCTGCATCCAGCACAATCCTCTCCCTAAGAATGGATCAAAGAGGGCAATCCCTTTGTTTATCCGTTGTGTATTCAATGCTGCACGTGTACAAAGCTTCCTAAACAACCTTCCCTGCACTGCATGGCAGCACTGCACATGGCCAGCACCTCAGAACACCAAGCAGGGAGCAAAAGGGAAGGGATGAGACCAGGGAGTCTCCAGATCAGGCACAAAAGCGCTCCATCGGCAACATCCAACAGCACACATGTAACATAACAGGTTTAGCAGTTGTTTTACCGGATATCGAATGCCTTCACATAGGGATTAACACTGGCAACTCGGATGGTGAGGAACTGCACAGGCACGTTGGAGTCTGGGGTGAGTTCATGCTGTCTGGAGTCTATCACTGTCAAGTGAATGTCCTGCTGCTGGGCAACATGTAAACAGTAGGTGGTCACTTTAATCACCCACGTGTCTGTCACGATCACCCTTGCTCCTGGCGCTCCAGTAGCGAATTTGTCGATTCTCCTGAATTCTGTGTTGATGGAAGAAGCTACTGCCCTCCAACCCGACTGCGGGAGAGCATGAACAGCAAGTGTCCGGGCTAGTGGATGATTATTCCAACCCTTCCGTGACCAGTAATATGCCAGGGCACTAGTGATTGCTGGGAGGAGAACTGCGAAGAAGAAGAAAGTTTTCCATTCTTTTGAAGCCAGGTAGAAAAAGCAAAGATGTTTTTCAGGTGCAGCAAAGCACATACCAAGATAATAACCTGCAAGGAAAAAAACTTACTTTCAGAAAACAATTAAGTACCTGCAAAAACACATAGCCCTGAATCATATGGTTATCTAACCAGTGAGCTCAGCTCCAGGAGAGGTACTGTACTTCTGGATGACTTCAAATTCAAGCCTCTTGTCTTAAGCAATCGAAGGTAAATTCTTAAGCACCACTTATTTTTACCAGAATTATGTAGCTAAACAAACCTGATTTGAATTTGCTGATTGAATAAAATTACCTGCGAGATGCCACTTAATTTTAGGAGAATTATATGGCTAAAGGAAGCCAATTTGCATTCTCTGGTTAAAACACAGAATCACAGAAGATGATGAGTTGGAAGGGACTCACAAGGATCCAACACTTAGCCCTGCACAGGACACCCCAAGAGTCACACCATGTGCATGAGAGCATTGTCCAAACACTCCTTGAACTCTGAGAGGCTTGGTGCTGTGACCATTGCCCTGGGGAGCCTGTTCCAGTGCCCAGCCACCCTCTGGGGGTGGAGCATTTTTCTAATATCCAACCTAAACCTCCCCTGACACAACTTCAGGTCATTCCCTCGGGTCCTGTCACTGTCACCACAGAGCAGAGATCAGTGTCTGCCCCTCCTCTTCCTCTCATGGGAAGTTGTAACTGCAATGAGGTCTCCCCTCAGTCTCCTCCAGGCTGAACAGACCAAGTGCCCTCAGCCACTCAAGGCCTTTCACCGTCTTGGTTGCCTTCCTTTGGACACTCTCTAATAATTTAATGTCTTTCTTATATTGTGGTGTCCAAAGCTGCCCCCAGCGCTCGAGGTGAGGCCGCGCCAGCCCAGAGCAGAGCGGGACAATCCCCTCCCTTGCCCGGCTGTCGATGCTGTGCCTGATGCCCCCCAGGACAGGGATGTCTCTCCCGGCTGCCGAGGCACTGCTCACTCACATTCAACTTTCCATCGACCTGGACCCCCCGGTCCCTTCCGCGGCGCTCCTTTCCAGCATCTCCTTCCCCATTCTGTACTTAAACTGCAATTCCTTTGTGGGTGCGCGTGCCGCGGTGCAGCCAGCTGGTTACAAAGCTCGGGGTGCACATTCCAAGGCAGCCGGAGCGCTACTCACCCAGGGGCAGCAGGGAGTGCGCCAGCAGCGTGCCGGTGCTGCGCCGCAGGTGGTACTGCACGAAGGCCGCGTCCTCGCTGCCCAGCCAGGCGGACAGCAGGCTCTGCACCGTCAGCCCCGCCGAGCGCACCTCGTCGGGCGGGAACCCGAAGGACACGGCGAACACCAGGAAGGCC
>NW_008236769.1:12759939-12761180 GCF_000691975.1 Corvus brachyrhynchos | reverse complement strand
GGCCTCCGGCATTGTACGCGCTCGAGGTCATGGTCCACAGGCCTGGCAGAAGGAACCGATTCCAGTTCTTCATGACCGTAAAAGAGCTCTGTTGGATGAGGGCAGCATCTTTCTGAAGCAGGGAAATGACCTATTTTACTTAAGCGTCGGAAAAAAACTCCTCTTTGTTTCTCCTTGTGTATTTTATGTAATGCTTTCTAATATTTTCTAATAAAACAGGGATGTAAGATCTTAAAATGCCTTAAAGGGAGCCATATTTTAAGATATCTTTGTACCTCCCCAAACAGTAAATGGAGAGGCCTAGCTTGAATCTCTGGTTACTATTGAAGTACAAGCAATAGCTAATAGCCACAAGATTTGCTGTTTCTTCCAGAATGTAGCAAACCCCCTGCATGCCCCCTGTTATAACCACAGACTTCCAGATTCGTCTCTTTTAGAGAAAGGGGAGATTGTATAACTGGAAAAGCACAGCAGAGAAAGCAACATGTGATGTTACATGCTACTACTGATGGGAAACAAGTCAACAGTAAATTCCACCCACGGAATGTGACATCCTAACGCTGGCAGATGGCTGATGTGTTACTGTTGTGATGGAGATCGGGAATTTATGGTGGTTTAGTGACTCTTGAGGATGGTTACATCAGTAAAATCATGCTTGGATTCTGTGAGTCTTATTTCATTCTAAAAGACAGCCTTGTTAGCAAGTTTATTGTTTTAACAATAATTTCGTTGTTGCTGTCTGGTGACTCAACAGTAAGGACTGTTTTAATGTGTTGAATGAACTGTGAAATTCAGTAATAAAAAACGGGTTGTGAAGCAGCAAGTCTTCTTTCTGTGATTTCACGCAAAAGCACATGAAGCAGAACTGAGGCTGTGGAATCATAGAAACATTTGAGTTGGAAGGAACCCTAAAGCTCATCTCATTCCAACCCCCCGCCATGGGTAGGGACACCCTCCACTAGCCCAGGTTGCTCAGAGCCCCATCCAGCCTGGCCTTGAACGCTACCAGGGATGGGGCATGCATCGCTGACGCCGCTGTCCTTGCGGACGCGGGGACATTGGTGCAGCCGGAGGGTTTGTCCCGGGCGGAGCCGCGCCTGCACCGCCCGCTCTGCCGCGCGCGGGGGCGCACTCCGGGGGGAAAGGGTGCAACGGTCACGCGCGGCGCTGTCCCCGCCCCCCTCCCGCAGGGCGCTGTTCTGATTGGCGGGCGCGCCCCGAACGCTGCTCCCTCATTGGTG
>NW_008236769.1:12715442-12759860 GCF_000691975.1 Corvus brachyrhynchos | reverse complement strand
TTCATCAGCCGATCTCCCTGAGGGCTCGGCCCGGGAACTGCTGGCAGGTACGGGGGGCTTAAGGAGCACGCTGTGACGTGGTGTGGGGCTGGAGGAAGTGTTTAGGTATCCCTTTGTGAGATTGGGGGATTTGGGGATCCCTCTGTAAGGTTGAGGCAGTGTGGGGCTGGGAGAGCCTATTCAGGGACCTCTTTGTGAGATTGGGGGGCTCGGGGACCACTCTGTGAATTTGGGGTGCTGTGGGGGTGGGCTTAGGGACCCCTTTGGGAGCTTGGCGTTGGGAGGGGCTTGGAGATCTTTCTGTGACCCTGGAGTCCTCGGGTAGGGGAACTCTGGGGCTGCTCTGTGAGTTTTGGGGGGTGGGGGGGATGGGGCTGGGGGGGGCTTAGTGACTCCTCTGAGCTGGAGATGGTTTGAGTTTGGTGGGGGAGTCCGTGGGGAGCTCGGAAACCTCTGTGTGAGGTAGGGTGGTATGGGACTGAGGGGGGTGGCTTGAGGGCCCCTCTGTAAGCTTGGGGTGGTGTGGTGCTTGGGGGGACTTTCAAAGACCCCTTTGTGAGATTCCTGCTTGGGGTGCTGTGGGACCGGGGGCACTTTCTTGTCTAGGGATGTCAGGGGCACTTCTGTGAGCTTCAGATTAAGACATTTGGGGGTCGTTTCAGTCAGATTGAGGATGGAGAGAAGGCAGGAGCTCGGGGGCAATGGCAGGAGGGCGTGGTGGAGCTCAAGTGCCACTCCCACTGAATTCGGGGATGAGGTGAGGATCTTGGGAGCATCTCTGTGTTTTGAGGATGATACGGGGTTGATGGGGGACCTGGGGTGAGTCAGGAATAAAGAGGGACTGAGGCAGGGTTGGGTTTGGGTTTGACTTAAAACACATCTCGCTACAATGGTGGGCACGGACGGAGCTCCTGCGACGCCCTCCCTGGCCTTGCTGCTCCTCCCTTGCAGTCTGGAGAAGGTGATTATGAGAGAGTTGCTTACCAGGCGAGTGTTTTTGTTCTGAAGTGAGATGTTAGCATTAAAATGCTTATATATATATATATATATATGTGTATGTATATATTGCAGTCAGCTATGTGTCAGTTTGTATGAAAGTATTCAGAGCACATACCAATTTACTTTGCCATGAGTGAGTGATCTGCATCTTGGCTGCTCAAGAGTTCAGAAGGATAATTAAGTAGAAAAATGCCATCTCTGCCCTGCATGTTCAGTGGCTTTTCAGGCATTTGAGATTACGTCGGTGTTTTGGATATTGTGTCCCAGTATTTGTTAAACAACAGGTTACCTGAAGCACTTTACAAATTATAGGTAACTGAGGATTAATTATCTGATGTCATTGAATTTATTTTCATTCTTAACTGTAGAATGGCAGGTTCCTGCATGTGCCCACATAAATATTCTTCAAAAACAAGGAGCATTTTCATTTTTGAAATGAGCATTTTTCATTTTGAATGTCCACATCCCAGGGATGTGGACACCTTACAATAGACCATGTTGCTCGAAGCCCCATCCAGCCTGGCCTTGAGCTTTGTTTTGCTATAGTGGGAAAACTTGCTGCCTTTCATAATACTTGTGTGCCTTGGATGCCAACCACTTGAAACAAAGATATGAATTTCACTTTATCACAGCCACTAGCTAATGAACTTGTGGAATGTTAGATCAAATCTCGACTGCAAATTTTTAAAATAAATGCTGAGTTACTTTTAGTATTTTAATCCTAGAAAAAACTTGATTATTAGATTTAATATCTAAAGTGTTATATGTATATGTTGTCAGCTTGGTTTGGATTTGGTTTAGCAATGGTGCACAAGTAGCTCAAAGACAAAGCTGAAAAAGTCTCCAAACAAACCTCCTGTGCTTATGGAGCTTGTTTTAGAAGGTGTTGACAACTTTATCATGTCCTAGGCTTATTTCTAAAGTAATTACAGTAAAAAATACAGTTTGTAAAGATTCAATTCATCTGTTGTCTCAATTTTAGTTTGGAATAAAGGAAAGCAATGAAGTTCACTTCAAGTTCTACAAGTGATTAATGTAGAAATACTTTATACATAAAATAACCTGAGCTAAAGCATTAATGTGATGAATACAGAAGGAATGAAGAAATAGCTAATACAGGCGTGCTTTGCATGCCATTGCTTCCATAGCCATTGTTTGCATTCCACTGCTGATTAAAAGTGCTGTTGTCAGGCTTGCAGAAAAAGCAGCTGAGTTCTGTGGAGAGTAGGAAGCAAATTTTCCCATAAGGATTAATGTAGGAGTGGAGAAATGTTTGGAGGCTGCATCTTAGAAATTTAAATGCGTAAGGGCAAGGAGATTGAAAACAGGACTTAAAATTTTCAGTCCAAGTGTTCTTGTTACCTCTTTATGACACTGAAAACAATAATTTGTAGTCTTTCTCAGCTGATTTTCTGGATTTCAGCTGATTTCTAGATTAATCTCGAATACATGATGGAAAAACAGGCTAAGGATTAAGTGTTTGGGCACATCAAGCATTTGAGATCACTTAGAATGGTTACACATTGCAGAAAGCTAATGTCTCTTCCATTTGATACCGGTTATCTTGCATAGGTGATACAAGATAATACATCAGCTCTTATGAAATAAATCACTTTGATAGCAGGTTTCCAGATAATTAACTGTACTTCTCAGGTGTCATGACAGGTTCATAGACAGTGGTTATGCTTAGATCCTCCTTGCCATACCTTGTCTGTTTCTTAAAGAAAAAATAGCCATGGCATCACTGAATGTTACTGTTAGACCTTTAAGAACAGCAGAGGCTCCAATGGGAATAAAAAGTAGGCAGAGTTCAACTACATATAGCGTGGTGCCTTGTCTGGTGTATTTTATGTGTGCTTTTTCTCTATTTCTAATTTATTTTCATTCTTAATCTTAGTTGTAGCCCAGGCTTTAGTTTCAAGTCCTTCACACTAGTAAAATTAGATCAGCATATAACAATCTACTAAAGCTTGTGCATGTCCAGTGTAAGAACAGTATTTGAGAAATACCTTTCTAGTGACAATTTTTCCCAGATTTGCATACCAATAATGTCTATGCTGCAAAGAATTCCTGAATCTTATGTGCTTTACAGGAGCAACATATGCTCAGACAGTGCAGGAAAAAGCTAATTTGATCCAGGACTGATCCCAAACACACCCTAACCAACCAAATTTGTTTCTGCTGTTTGCTGGTGTACAATGCAGTGATGAGACCATGTGAATAAAGCAGAGAGATCATTGTCATGTGTCTCACCTGTCCATTGCAGAAGCAGTTGTGTTGCTTAGCTGGATGCCCTGTTACAAGAGACATGGCTGTACATCACTGGCTGAAGGGGTTGGGAATGAGGAAACATTGCAGGTGACAGAGCTCCCTTTAAAGGACGGGCAACTTAATTAGTAAGGCCATAATGTGAGCTGTGGAAGGCATAATATCAACGATTAGCTTCTCAAGCCCCTACCAAAAGTAGAGGGGGTGGGCTGTGCTGCTTTTAGATATTTCAGAGTCTTCTGAGATAGACCTGTCTGTATGAAGACTTTCCATGCTTCCAGCTTTCCCTTTGAAGCTGTTAATCTTGGCCAGTCAGTGCCAGGCTGCCAACTTCTTCCATTATCTCAAAGTGCATCTGGCTGACCACACCCTCTCATTCATGCTGCGCTGCTGTGTGTGTTGATGTTCTAGAATGAGTCTGCAGATTTTAAATGCAGAAAATGGAGAAAATGGAGGAAGCATTAAGGATGATTTAACAGCAGAAGACGCTGGCTTTTTCTTTGCGCTGCCGGAGCCTACAGGGAGACCTTCCATTCTTCGCGTGTCCCAGAAAGAAAACTTGCCACCAAAAAGTGTGGGAAAAGCAATGAAGGTAAACCTTTGGTTTTGTATTATTTTTACTCTTTCTTCTTCTGAGATCTCTGCTACTGAATGCATGTGGTATTTGGTGCTTGAAAGATATTGTGCTCATGTTTTTCCTTTTTCTTTCCCCCCACGCCTTTCTTAAAGGTAACCTTTCAAACTCCTCAAAGAGATCCTCACACTCGAAAAATCCTGAGTCCTGCTATGACAGACAAACTTCAGACTGCTTTTGCACTTGATGGTTGCCGTGAAGACGTGGCAGATGATGTTTTGTATGTACCCTCTGATGCTGAGTAAGTAGTGAATCCACTGCTAACTGTGTTACCCATGTGGGACATGCTCAAGTTAACTTTCCCTATTTTAAACCTCTAAAATATAATTTTCTATTCTATCACAAGATGTAAACTGTACAAGAGGACCAAAATTAATACTAACTGATACATAAACTTTTTTCAAAGATAAAATTTTCTTTAAAATAATGAGTTAATTTGATCGTAATATTAATTATTGAACTTTATTTCTAACTCCTCTGTAATTAGTTTCATTGAGGTGACTTATGGTATGAATAAATAGCTTGAGAAGAGATACTGTAAGAAACAATTTCGTATTCCCTACCTGATGTAGGGTTTTCATGTAAGAATACAACTATGCTGAAGCTAAGCCTTAAAATATCTTATCTTGTATGTTAAGTACTGTTATCTTGAGGAGTATAAACAGATAAATCTTCTGAAGGATTAGCTTGAAATGACACCTTGAGTCAGGGAGTTTTAAGATTTTCTTTAATCTAGCAACACAAAGTGAATGTAACATCAGTCACAAGTGTAAACAAGTTTATATGCCTTTATAGTCTAGCAGCTTGAGTCTCAAACTGGCTCATGGTAGCTGTTTGGAGAAGAGCATAAAGTCTTTAATGTTTCAATTTGGGGGTGTTGTGACAACAAAAAATAAAAATTTTTATTACTGACTTTTATTAGCCCCCTTTTAAAGTAGCATAAACATCTGACACCTGTAATTCCCACTAGCAAGAAGTTGCAGGTCTTAGTTTTGCCTTCTGCAAGCAAATACTTTTGTTTGTTTTTTAAGTACCCAATACTTTTATTTGATCCCTATTTTCTTGTTGGAAAGAGGAGAAAGGAAAAAAGGTGGCAACACTTAAATATTCTTTAAGTGTGTAAATTTGCTTCAACTGTTTATTTCCATGTACAGTCTGGTTCAGAAAGCTATTTCTAAACTAAAACACCACAATTGAATAATGTAATGGTATTTATGCCCCAAATTCATTGCTTGCACAAATAAACAAAGATTTAGTACTTAGAAAGTTCAAGTGACTTTAAAGGATCAGCACCGAATTGTTCTAGTTAGGGCATAATTGTATCAATGCACTGCTTGTACTGAACATGTCCTCTCTAGTTTTAAAATGTGAGGATTTGTTTGTAGCAAAAAAGTGAAAGGGCTCCGCGTAGCTGAACGGGGTCACTTTTGACTCCTCGCAAGTGATTGACCGTTCCAAGCAGGTGTCTTGCTCCTGACTGGCATTTATTAGGTTAAACGCGGAAGGAGAGTGGGAGGGACCTGAGTAGTCGCAGCCTGGGGCTGAGCTATTGCCGGGAAGAGGCGCTCAAACCGGGTGAGAAGGACTTCTTCAGCTCTTATCTCCCACCTCTGCTTTCGAGTTTATCAAAGAGGAGTTTTTAGTGAGTGGCTTTTAATCATGTTCTGTTCTGCAGCAGATAAGGATGGCACATAAAAATAATAACTTTATGGAGGGACAAAACAATGGGAGGAAATCCTGTTTCAGGAAGTAATGGCTTAACTCTCTGTAGTCTGAGGCTAAGCTTTCAGAAGTTGTGTAGAGTTTGGGGAAATAAAGTGGAGAGCTATAACTTGTAGAATATTCAGAATAGTGGGTACACAAACTCTTTAACTTGTTTCTTTTGCTAGAAAATCTTATCTTTCTCTTACTTGAGAAGTATTTTCTTGTATATCACTTGGCTCTTCAGATCTGCTGTTGTACAGAATTTAGAATGCCTGAAGTCCAGGTTCTGTTTTGGTATATGGGATAGAACCCCGTAAGACAGATGCTAGTGCATACTTTCAGGGGGGAAAGTATTTGCCGGAATGACGAGACAAAGTAATGACTAGTGTGGGAGAGCCTGAATCATGGCTTGATTTCGTCCCAGATTGGAGTCTGTTGTGACTCAGATGAATCTGCATGAAGATGGTACCACAAGTTGTGCTTGTGTTTGAGCTGCTGCCTGTCAATAACTCCTAAGCAATCTGTGTTTCACTGCCTAGTGAAAGGGCAATGTCCAAATGCTGTGGTGAGTAGAGCAGTCTCCAGGGATGACTGGCATAAGGTAGCAAGGTGTAGAACAGGAGGCTTAAGAACACTGACTAACTTCAAAGGTTGATCTCCCTATGCTTTGTGTGTACCAGAGCTCATAAATCTTGACTGTTTAGGTGAAAAGTGAATTCTTGCTGTTACATTTTGCTGTCAGCTGTCTTACTGCAAAAAAAAAAAAAAAAATATTGCTCTGAGCATGCAAAGCTACTTGTGCAAGTGTTTCTAAAGATAATTTCAAACCATGCCTGCAAAGTAACTGTGGCACATGTAATCTTTCTTCATTTTTTTTAAATGCAGCACATGTCAACAAAAGACTGAAGCTGAAACAAACCGGATACAAATGCCAGAGAAGGTCAGTGTGGCTCCTTACCCAGATGATGAGATGCCAGTGAAGAGTCGAGGTTCCTACAATATTGATTTTGATAACTTAAATGACATCAATCCTTTTCAAAGTTCAGTACAGTTGCCTCATTCTCCTGGAAATCTGCAGAAGTCTTCCGTAAAAGTATCCAGCAGCCCTGAGAAAACTATTGAGGAAAGTAATGATTCTCTTCTGCGGGATGATGCAGCTCCTTCTGCTTCAACCACAGCAAGTACAGAGTGTTTAAGTGAAGAGAAGACTCTCATCTCTGAAAAGGAATCTGCACTGAGCGAGCTGGAGTCTAACAAATCCAAACTGTCCCCTGAGCAAGCGATTGGTGACTCTGAGCAGGGTGTGAAGTCTGCTTCCGCAGATGCAAGCCAAACTGATAATTCAGTGGCATTAGCAGAGGCACCTACACCTCCTGTACAGTCACCTGGCAACTTAGGTCCTGGTAGTTCTGATGTAACTAACTCTTTTAAAACTGGGGAATCAAAGCTTCAGAAAGTTTCAGTAGCAGAAAAAGCCTCTGCAGAAGAGTCAAAGCCTGATGAAGAACTGGGTGTCTCCAAAGGGAAAGCTGCAGAAAAGCCTGATGTCACCAAGGCTGGACCAGTAAAACTGGAATTTGACTTTGATAATACCACTGCTAGAAAACCACCTCCTAAGAAATTAGGTAAAAGAACTGGAATTAAACCACCTTCCAAAAAAATTCCTATTACCAAAACAAAACCAGAGAATACTGAAGTGCAAAATAAAAGTAATGTGGAAGATGAAATCCCTCTTCCTAAAGCATCTTATAAGTTTGACTGGGACAAACTTGATGATCCAAACTTCAATCCGTTTGGAGGAGGCTCTAAAATTTCCACCTCACCTGAGTGTTCTAAACCCAGCTCTCAGAAAGCTCACCTGCCAGAGGAACAGGATAGTGCCTCACTGAGAGGGCAGCCTCTTCTGGTGGAGCAGGATAATGGTCCCAGTACCTGTGAAACTCTTGAGAAAGAACCCAAAAATCTGTAAGTAAATCTGTAGCTGAATGCAGAAGCACCTTAAATCCATGTGAGGAAAGTTAGATAGTATCTCAAACTAGTCCGTTCCTACTTCCTTGACTGCCACCCTCCAATGCTGCTTGTCTGTTGTAATCTTTAACACAATTATGTTACAACTGCAAAGATCTTAATTGGGGAAACTTCTGAGATGACTAGCTCTAGGCAAAAGGTGTTCTTAAATCTTTGAGAATGGAAGGGAGCAGGCTTAGATGGGAAGAGCATTGTTCAAGTGGTGCTTTCCCCACTCCTCCGGGATTAAAGTGTGGACAATCAGGTGACTGCAACTGTCTTTAAATAAAACAGGGAAGTAGGCAACAGTGTTGCACATGGTGCAGCATGGGAAAGGACCAGGCAGTTTTGTTCTCTGCTCTAAGTTCACCTTGAACTCTTAAGGTGCTATTTCTTCCCTGCATGTTCTTGGTATCTAAATGCTTTCTCAAATAAAAATACCTGTCTCTGAAGCTGCATTTTTTTTGGCACCACACAAATTATTTGAGAATGGAATGTGTTGTTACCTTTCCTAGAAAGTCTAGTTATTAAAATGTCGATGTTACTATAGACAGTCAGGTACTTGCCAGAACTAGACTGGCACAAATTGTTCATTTGACAGAAATGTTTGCATTCTTGCTCCCTGTGTAACATGGTCAGTTACTGTTTACCAAGGTGACAAGTTTACCTACTGCTGATAGCACAAGTGGAGCATTGGACTTCTCTAATGAAGTTCACACCAATAATCAAAGCATTGCCTCGGAAAGAAGAGCAGACTGCTTGTAATTCTGTTCTTACTTAAACAAAAAACCTATCTTATTTTAAAAAAGTAATGAGCCTAACAAATGGAAATAAGAGAACAGTGTTACGAGGATAGAAATAAGTGATGCTTCTGTGACTTTCTGCTTCCTAGATAACACTGCTTCTGATGGAGAGAGAGCTCTGTCACATAAGGTCTCAGCAGGCGAGACAGTAAATTTACATCCCCACCCTCTGTCAAGCTTCCAGTGCTGTGGCAGTAGAATCTTTCAAAGGAGCTACCTTTGTTCAATTCATCTGGCAATATAGAATTTGAACTGTGTGACTTAAATACAGTTTTTTTATTTTCCCTTTTTATTTTGTTTGTTTGTTTTTGTGTTTCTTTAGGGGAATTGTTGAGCAGAGTGTGGTAGAAGACATGCTGGAAGCTCAAGAGGAGAAGCCAGGAGTTCAAGCGGAAGCTGAACTTCCAGGAAAGGGAGAAGTGGTAAGGTATAGGAAAGATAGCCAGTTCTTACCAAGTTGTTCCATGAAGCAGAGTTCTTTGACTTAATGACTTAATTTTGTGAAACCTATTTTTGATATTTTGTGTAAGAATTAGTGGGTTTGTGTATCTTCAACAGCTTTAGAAGGAATGTCAACTGTGCAGACCTGGTGTTTTGAAGGTAACATCAGAAACAGCTAAATTGCTACCTTGGTATTTAGTATCTTTTTTGATCAGCAGTTGCATATAGGGATAAACATAAGGGCTTGAACTCTAAAAAAAAAAAGGCTCTTGTATAATATGAGCTGTGCTCAGTGTTGGTAGCTTAATTTCTATGCCTGTGAATTCTCATTTTATTATGTTGGCTGCCCACTTAGTTTATGACAATCCAGTTTGATCATTTAAATGATTTTCATTGCATTTTTAAATAATTATTTTAACAATTAAAAGGATTTTGTTTTTCTCATCAGGAGAAGCAAGCAAGTCCATCTAAAATGTTTCCAGTTAATGTTGCCCCTTCTCAAGATAATTTGGTTTCCACTGACAGTGGAAAAAAGTCAATGTCTGCAGAAGAAATTAAACCTAGTTCCCCCAGAACTGAAGTAACGGCAGATGAGACGGCTAATGCTGAACCTGAGGAGCTCTTCAGACCATCATCAGAAGGTAAGGGCATTTCTTTTAAACGGACTGAAGATGTATTGTTACAACAACGTGTGTGTATATATTGTTCTACTTAAGTTTTATCATGGATTCTAGTTTTTTTTTTCCTCTCATTCTGAGCCTCTGAAAGGACTCCAGAACCCACAATGACTAGCAGCACTGGGAAATGTACCTAAGCCTATATCTAACTTTCTCTGGTTTAAGCTAAGTTCAAAAAGCTGACTATTAGAATTCAGCTGCCTGGGATGATGAAATTTAGGCTGGTACAGAAACTATTTTCTTAAAGTTTCAGTAGCAGCTTCTGTGCTGAAAAATTGCTCCCTTAAAATAATTTCTGGTATTAAAGATTTTGTAAATTGAGAGCTTTAGAGCTATACAGCTGTGTGTATTTGTGAGTCTTGTAGATTAGGCCTTAGCACTACTGGTTTCATACTGCAGTGTGAATGATCTTTCTGACAAGCATGCTTGTCTTGAGAGCTTCCTACATAGCTGTGACTTAACCACTTGGAAGGGTTATTCCTGGTAGGAGCATTGTGTGGAAGGAGGAGCAAATGGTTTGACTGCAGTGCAGTCTGTCACTCACCTTCATACTTGAGTGGAATCGCTGTATTGGGAAATGGCTATAACTTCATCTGTCAAACCTGAGCTGTGTGCTAATTTTAATGGTGAGATTGACAATCTTGCTCTTTCATGGGGCATTGCGTATGACAGCGTATCTGAGTGTGCTTGTCACTTTAACTATAGAACACCAAAAGTTCTTCAACTGTGTGCTAAATCTGACATATTCTTACAAGTATTTGGAAACAAATGGAAGCTGTAAGTTTGCTTAGCATAAAGTCTTTGCTTTTTTCAGGTCTAGATAGAAAGACAGTATTTTGAGCAAATGAAGAGCTAGAAGTCATGAGACTGAGAGGAGGGATTTATTTGCTTTATACACATCTGTTTGTTTCTGTCTGTGGTAGGACAATTTGACAATATTGCATCTTCATAGTATTGTTTCCTCCTTTTCCAGTTTTAGGAATGGGCATAGACTAT
The DNA here is from genome assembly GCF_000691975.1 of Corvus brachyrhynchos. Classification (NCBI taxonomy): domain Eukaryota; kingdom Metazoa; phylum Chordata; class Aves; order Passeriformes; family Corvidae; genus Corvus; species Corvus brachyrhynchos. Next base: position 12,749,331 of record NW_008236769.1, on the reverse strand, counting down.
CTGGAACAGTTTGGGACTTCATCAGTAAGTATGGCTTTAAGTATTTTGTTTGCTGTCTTGGCAGTATGGAGAAGAGAGGAAAGGAAAGATGTAACTATCAAGCCTTAAATGTTTTCATGAATTAACTTCCCTTTGAACTGTCACCTAGTCCAAAAGAATGTGATGACAAGGCTGTGTAGGGGGTGATGGTGCAAGGAAATGTAGTTATAGCAGTTCAACTAAAAATCAAAGGTCTCTGGCTATCGGTGTGCAAAGGTGCTATTTTTCTTTAATAGCAGTGAAACTGAGGTGAATGATGTTTTACTTCTGTCCAAAACTGCCAGAACATGATGCTTTGAAAGTGCAGGATCATTGTTTCAAAAAGATTTCTTTCTAAGCTCTTTTGCCTTATGGCCAGTTTTGGGAAATCTGTCTCTAAATGGGGCTTGTCTTTAATCAGTTCAGCTTAGTTATTTTTTCCTCCTTGGGTCTAGAATAAGAGTATCTCTCAACAGTGGAGGCACTGAATTGAAATTGTTCTGGTCATGCTGTGTTTGTCCTTATTATTGTATGAGCAAAGACAGAATGGAGCAAAGACACTGCTTTTTCAGCTTATAATACTGTCCTTCCCCTCTCAGTGTCTTCTGCTGGTTTGGAATAGTTCATTAACGATTGCCCTTTTGATTCTGTCTGTGAGCAGATTGAGTTCCCTTGATATTACATAAGGACCTAAGCATGTGGGCACAAAGTTCTCTTATGTAATTTTCCTCCTGAGAACAATACTCTGGCCACTGAAGAATAGGATCACCCACTGTCCAGAGGATTATTTGTGTGTGGGTGGGATGTGTGTGTTGTGCTCTGAAGCAGCAGATCTGCCAGTTTTTGCCTCTTTTCCTTCAGTTCAAAGAATCAGCCTTGAGAAAACAGTCACTGTATTTGAAGTTTGACCCGCTATTGAGAGACAGTCCAAGAAAACCAATTTGTGGTACTGTTGAATCAAGTGAGAGTATCATGACAGCTGCACCTCAGCCTGGGTAGGTACTGTCTTAGTACATAAAATCAGAGTTGTTTAGCTTGGAAAAGACCTTTCAGATTGTCAAGTCCAACAGTTAACCCAGTGCTGGGGAGTCTACCACTGAACCATGTCTCCAGGTGCCACATCTATACATCTTTTAAATACCTTCAGGTTTGGTGACTCCACCACTTCCCTGGGCAGGACGTTCCAGTGTTTGACCACCCTTTCAGTGAGGAAATTTCCCCTAATATCCAATTTCCCCTTTCTAAACCTTCCCTGGTGCAATTTGAGGCTGTTTAATCCAGTATTCTTCCTTGGGAGAATAGACCAACCTCTACCTCACTACAACCTTCTGTCAGTTGTAGAGAGTGAGAAGGTCCCCCCTGAGCCTCCTTTTCTCCAGGCTGAGCCCCCTCAGCTGCCCCTCATCAGACTTGTGCTCCAGACCCTTCCCCAGCTCTGCGCCCTTCTCTGGACATGCTCCAGCCCCTCAGTGTCCAAAGTGACAGTGAGAGGCCCAAAACTGAACACAGGATTTGAGGTGTGGCCTCACTGGTGCTTAGTACAGGGAGACAATCACTGCCCTGGCCCTGCTGGACACACTACTGCTGGTACAGGAGCTTTGCAAAGAAAGGCAGCACTTGAATTTAATGGTGTATGTTTGTTCATTTTTAGTCCCGTTGCTGATTTAAGTAAATTGCTTGAGGAAGCTGGAAAGCCTCTAGTGAGCCTTCAAAGTGAAGAAAAACCAAAAGGACTAGATCTTCTGGGGACGTTTACAACTTCTGTAAGGGTGTCTGGAATGCTATCAGGTTTCATGTTGATAGTTTGGGAAGGGGATAGCCTAGGTTCTGGACTTAAGACTTACAGAGATAATTTAGGGATTGCAGAATGTGATAAATGTTTATTTAAACTGTTGTTTTAAACCCGGTTGGATACTCATTTATATCAAAGTTGAACTTACTTAAGAAAATGTTCATCAGAATTAAAAGTGTTTTTTGTGGAAACTGATGCTATTGCACATAGTCCACGAGAATTTGAGCTGTTTTTAAGAATGCTGTAGTTGAACAATCTTTTTTTATGCAAGTCAAGCCACAAAAGACAAGCTTTGTATTGTAATTGCATTAGTGGGATGAGAAGCACTTTGGTTAAACTGGATGGTCTTACAGCTATGGTTTATAGTTTGAACAGATCTGCAAACAGCAGCTCATCCTGAAATGGTCTTTTTTACTTGTGGGGAAACAGCACGGTGTCATCTGCTTTGCTTCTGATAGCTGTAATTGGTGGACAGCAGTTCTGATTCTACCTTGTAGATATTTCTTAGAGCTATCTGGTCAACTTCAAAGTAAGAAAGTTTGATGGTAACAAACTTCTGGATGTATCTTGTATGTTTAAGTGAGATGTGTTGACTTGATACTGAATAATGTGCATACAGCTACTCAATGGCATGACAGTAGGAATCTTTTGAAACTTTGCATTTTTCTTTTCTTTACAGGACACTGGTCCCCTAATTCCAGGCTCCCTGAGCAGTGATGTTCCTCCAGTCCCTTTTGCTGCTTCTACAGATGCTGCAGTGGATGCTATTATAGATGTGCTAAAATACAGCCAAAAAGACATGGATACAGCTGTTGAGCTGGTTAAGAGAGAGGTATCGTGGCCCTTCCAAAGCAGAACTTGGTATAGCCTTGGAAGGTCCTTTGGTTTAGATTATCTGGGATAAATCTCTACTTTGCAGTTTTTTTCATCATACTTGACATAAGTATCTCATTCTGAAAAGCTTGCTGTGGACTTGGTGGATGCTGTAGGTATAGAACTCTTTAGAGCTAACACTTCAGGGAATAGGATAAACTCCATTATTAGTCAGCTTCTGCCTTAGATCTGGTCACTATTAAAAGGCACATGTTATCAGATGGGATAGTTAGGCTTAATATCAGTGATCTGGATACTTCTAATTCAACAGGCAGAAAATACATTTTCATACCAATGGAAGAGAGTGACTTCTTATGTAATTTCCAAAAACCAGATAAAACTGCAGTGCCAACTCAGTGCTATGGTCAGATCTTTTCTTGTGGGATGTGAATGCACAACAATATATCCAGCTAATAAAGTGAAGGTGAGATCTGGAGCTCTCTCTAGAGGAGAAGGACATTAGTGAAGGAGGGAAGAAGTAGTTCATAAGATTTTAAGCCTGTTCTGTAATTACAGAAATTGCCTTTAAAAGCCCATCTTCTGACAGATGCAAGATGATTTATATATCCACTCATTTTAAAAATTTGAGTACTTGATTCTATTATGGCTTCTGAGGTATGCAACTTCACAAACACTAGATAACGTAAGAGGAGTATGGAAGCATAAGTGTCCTTAAACTAATTGTATCACTTCAGTAAAAAATGTGGCTTTCAAAATTCCTGACTGCTGTACTGCAGGCAGTGACAATAGGGACACCAAACAAAGATGACCTATGATTATTTGCTGCTTAAGTTACTCTTTTGTTTTAGAGTACAGAGACAGTGGCTTTTCTAGGAGTAGCTTTTACTTTGTCATTTAGGTGACGACTTTCGCCCAGCATATTATCTAGTACAGGAAAACAGATGTGGCTTTGACAGGGGACAGCTCTTAGTGCATTGATCTAAAACTAAGAATCTATATAATAGCAGGGGGTAAAGCTTGTAATATCTTAAAAGTGCTGCTCTACTTTCTTGTTTGAAAGAACTATTTTAAACCTGCAAACACCGTTATAGTTGTGACTGGATGACTCCAGCTGTGTTGCTTAAATAAAAAGGCTTGGAATTACAATATTAACCTGAAAGGAAGATAGACTAAACTTCAGGGTTTTTTTTTTTTTTCCCCTCTCTCAAACAACTCAAGAGTAGGAGGAAAGGGAAAACCTGTTTTCCCTGTGAGCAAATACAGCACTTATGAAAGCTTGCTTTTTTGGGGTCTACTGAACCCTTTCTGAGTTTACAAGTGCAAGTTTCTAACTTGTTTCCATCTTCTCATACTTTTGCTTTTGTAATGTTTTGTAACATTTTTTTCTAGCTTAGCTATCGCTACTTCTCTTTATAGGTTGTGCATTCTTTTTTCACTAGTGTCCTGCTTCCTCTCATCTGAATATATTTTAAGTGAGTTTGCTCTAAAATAAATACTGAAAAATCGGTGTGCTACAGTTTACTGTGCAGTTTTGGGACAGAATTAGCAGTAATCATGTGCTTTCACTTTCTTTTTTTTAAAAAATTCCAGGTTATTTTATGTATTTTGGGCCTCTTGTCTTTGAAGGCCTCCTGCACTGCAGTCAGCTGTGTTACAGTTCTTAAATGTAACTTTGTCCTGAGGCCGCTGTTAGGATGTTGCACGAAGCGTTTAGCAAAAAGTATTTGTGCTGCTTAATTCCATTACTGTTACTGTGAGTTCTGCTTCAGTTCAGCTGATGTGAAATAGTTATGATTATTCTCAAATGAATTGAGGCATCTTTTTATCCTCCCCTTTCCATGTTTCCTAATTTAGTGTTGAATATAAATTATTTCAAACAGCAGTTTGGTCTTGAATAAGCTTCTGGTATTTGTTCTCTCATGTGTTAAGATTAGCAGGTTTGTGAAGTGCTTTTTTTTTTTTTTTTTTTTTTTTTTGTCTGCCTTGTAAATAAGAGGGAAATATGTGTCACTTGAGAGAATGTTCCTTGGCCCATTGTGTTCTCTCGGAAGTTATAGTGATTGACACAGACACTGAGTAACAGAAGCCAAGAGGTTGGTTGGCTGAGTTGGCTCTGATCTTGTCACTTGAAGAGATACTGGTAATATGCTGGGAGTCATATATGCAAGATCTATGTATTAATCTAAATCTTATTTAAGTCAAGTTTGTAATGAAACCATTTAGATTCTGTTAAGCAATTAGAAATTATTTCTCTCTCTGTATTAAAAGTGTATCAGTTGCCCTTCAGACTATTTTTAGTATCAAATATTTTATCTCTTTTTGTGCAAAAATAAAAACCTACCTTTTTACCCTCAAAGGTTCAAGAGAAAGAGCTGGAATGGAGTAAGAAGTATAATAAGCTTCATATGGAATACAAGGAAATGGGGTATGAATCTGTCCTGACTTTTATATCTACTTATTTACTCCTGATACTTTTTCTAACTTATGGTCAACTTTTCTTTTTCATGGTTTGTAGAAAAATAGTTGCTGAATTTGAACAGACAATAACACAAGTTATGGGTAAGTTCCATATTTACACGTTGAGTGTCTTGGGGGGCTGGAGCATGCTTAGCCCGGAGTTACTAAATGAGGGTAGTACTCTTTCATCTCTGACATTAATATTTCAAGTGCAGGATTAGTGTAAGGTTTAAGACAAAGTTGACTAACAATTTTATGCATATTCATAGACATGATGTCACTTGGTAGGTAAGGATGACTTTTTGAATCAGGCATGAACACACTGGAGTTTGAGCTGTTGGTTTATTAAAACTGCAGATCCAGTTGTCAGCACTTTCTGTTTAATTGTTTATTATCTGGCATCATTTAAGTGGTGAGATATCACTAGAAGTTCTTGCTGGACAGATCTGGCCTTTTGCTTTAGTCAAGTTTGTGACTTCAAAACTAGGGAAGACATACTGTGAAACTCTTGTTGTATAAGTGTACTTTCTTAGCTCAAAGCTGAATAGGCACATCTGTGCCCACTCCTTTGTGCTTCTCTAAGACTATGGGAAACACAGCTTGGGTGTGCTAACACAAACCTGTCCTGAAAGTCTGCTCTGCTAGTCTGACTTGTTATCCCAGTCTCCTCCAGATCTTCCAGCTGTTGTGTATGTTGAATGAAAAATATTTTTGGATTCCTTGCTTCTATCACAACATTTGAGGCTCCTGCTACAGTAAACTAGGGTGGAATATTTTGACTACAGTGCAGGCAAAAAAATGCATTTGGCAAGCAACTGTCATTGTGTTTAATGGCCTTAAGTTTGATGTGAGGTAATATGTAGCAAATAGAGACAAAGACAGACTTCTTGAAAGCAAGACAGAAATGGTGTCTTTCCAGTGAGAGGCTGTGTTATGAACCTTTGTAGGAGGAAGAATTGAAGGTGTGGGGGTTATCTCTCTGTACTGTGGAACTAGTTTTATTCTAAAGTAATAACTATCATGGGTTAACTCTGCTTTCTCTAGAGGATGCTCAGAAGCAGAAGGAAGCCTCAAGGAAAGAAATACAGAGGCTGATGGAAGAGAATCAGCAAGCTACTTCAGATCTGAACTCTATGGAGAAGTCTTTCTCTGAACTCTTCAAACGACTTGAAAAACAGAAAGATGCGTTAGAGGGTTACCACAGAGTAAGATGATTTAATGCAAATAATGTCCTTCCAAGATAAATGAGATTTAGTGGAGAGGAAATGATGAAATTTCTAGAGCAGCCATTAGTTAGGTAGTATAGGGACTACCTGTAAAACCAGGTGCTAAGTTCTTTAAATAAAAGATTATAAAAAGACTATTGATTTGTTGTACTTAGTGACTGACTTGAAGTAAGATAATGCTAGCTGTTAGGAGGCAAAGTTTCTTCAGAAGTGAGCTGTTTTTTGCTGCAACACATAATTTTTGTTAATCATAGAGATACTCTCATGTAGCAACTGCTGCATGAGAGCAGCTTGTTTCCCCTACATCATATTGAATGGACGTTGAAGAGGATTTGCAATTATAAATCAGAATAATAGTTTGAGTGCTCTTTACGAAGATGTTTGTGGGCTTTTTCTAAAGCTAATGTCAAGCCTTCATTCTGCAGCCTCTTCAGAGGCTGGAGGAAGGAAGCTAATGAGTATAAGCTATAGTTTCTTACTGCCTGAAATTGATTCAGTTGGTGCTTAAAAAAGTGCCTTCAGATTTTTTTTCATTCAGTTATCCTTTAATGTCCCTGTTTACTAAAACTTATAAACTAGCCTGTTAGGAGTTCCATGGTAGTCTAGGTTTGAGAAACAGGCATAGTGTCTGTTACAACTTTAATTTCCTCTTTACTGAGATATCAGGCTTCCTTCATCTTGTGTCCCCTCCAGCTCCACTCTAAATTCAGAAGCCTTTTCTGTAGCACAGAGATAAGCATCACTTGGAAACACAGTTCCTAAATTCAAGACCTGCAATTAGTAAAGTCTTAGCACCTGTTTTGAACAGTTCCAACTTCCTACAATAGCTAATAAAATATGTTCATAGTGTGACTACCAAGGTAATTTTCTTGCTGTTAGTGGTGGATTTGTTTACATCAGGGCTGAATCTTTCCATGGGTTCTTAGAAGTTGGGTTTCTAGGTATTTTTGGGACAATTGCAACTTAATACAAAGCTGATTTTAAAAAAATCAAAGCAAAACAAACAAAACCAATTAGTGACTGTAGTTTTAGTGACTTTCTTTACTAGAGTTTGCTACTAAGTAGTGTATTGGGGGAAATATGGTGAATAAATGTTTGCAAAGTTAAGATAGTTGAAAGGAGGCAGTTTAGTCCATGTAGGCCTGTGGGACTTCACAGTTGTTCTTCTTACTCCAGTGAGCAAATACTGCTGCTTAAAAGTGTAGTCAAATAGCCCATTTGTCAAGTGGAGAGACTCTTCCAACTACTATCATAAAAGGCTGACTAAACTTCTTTGGTTTTGGGACAGAATGAAGAAGTTTTGAAGAAATGTGCAGAAGATTACTTGGCTAGAATTAAAAAAGAGGAGCAGAGATATCAGGCACTCAAAGCACATGCTGAAGAAAAGCTGCAGCAGTAAGTAACATGTCAAGTGCCAGGAGTGAAATATATAGTTTTCACAGTTGCTGCAGAATGTGGTTCAATAGTGCCAAAACTTGGCTTAGACATGTTTCATTTGGTGATTAATCCAAAGTACAATCATCTAGTGTGATTCTGTGAAGAGTTTTGTTGTGCTGTCTGAAGGGATGTAAACACCATCTTGCACCTGTTTCAGAGCCAATGAGGAAATTGCCCAGGTTCGCAGCAAAGCAAAATCAGAGACTGCAGCACTTCAAGCCACCCTGCGCAAAGAACAGATGAGGATCCAGTCTTTAGAGAGGAGCCTTGAACAAAAGGTCAGTCACAGTGCCATTGGGTGAGTCTCTTCAAGCTATTGCCTTAGACTAGGTCAGCAACTCCCTTGTGCCAGGGCTAGAAGGAGCCTTGCTAACTGTACTGGTTTTGATGGCTGCTGTCCTGGCAGGCTTTGGGAATTAGGCATTGAGACCTAAGACACAAGTTGTCATGTCAGGACTTGTCTGTATGTTTAGATTTTTCTTGGAGCACAAGGTTTGTTCCCAAACCAGTCTGGGCTACTGTCAGGAGGTTACCTGAACTACAGAAGGAGATGGTGATTAACAGTTACACATGATGCAGAGCAGAATCTGGGAATAAATTTTGAATAACTGTCTGGCTCAGCTTGTTCATGAACATGACTTGTAAGCTGTTAGCACTAATATATATTTAACTGTATGTGACTCAAGTTTTCAGTATTGTTCAGGCCATTAATCCTTGTACTTTATATTGTTTCCTATTGGATAGGTAAAGTCTCAGAATGCTTTGTAAAGGTGCATCTGTTTCCTTTGTTGGAAGCCTTCAAAGGAATAAGACTTTTGAGGATTAAAAGTCACTGCTGGAGATGCATGCTGTTAGTTTTACTGCATCATTGTTGTCTCTGCCAGCATTAAAGACTCAAAAATGGATAATGCTGACACATTCCTATTATGGAAAAAAACCATATTTGTGAGTCTTCAGTCTTAGGGCTAAAGTTTGCCTAGCTAAGGAAACAGTAGGCCTGTAACTGGAGAGATGAGAGAAGCCATTTAACACAGAACTAAGTTTGGTCTTGTCATAGATACAGTAACACTTTGTTAAGAAATGGTTTAAACATTCTATAAGGAATTCTACAAACTGGAAGTTGTCACATGTCAGTAAAAGGGTCAAGGCATCATTTTACAGAGTCTGTCTTGTGAAGATTAAAAGCAAAACTGTCCCTGTCTTGAATTTTGGTGTACCTAACAAAGGCTTTGAGTCCCAAAAGTCTTGTTTTCCTGGATCAGTTGGTCTGCAAGTATTATGGAAATGTCTGGGGAAGAAGTAGAAAGAGTATAGTGGATTCTGGCTCATTTCCTGAGGCTCCTAAGGATGCCATGTGACCTTTGGCATAGTAGACTGTCCTTTACATTACATTTGCATTAGCCACTACCATGTAAATGGACTTTCTATTCCATGTATTGGTGAACAGGACTTTCAACTTGCTCACAAGGTTGTAACATAGTTTGGACATACCTGAAACTCACTTTTTTCTTTCTTCCACAGACTAAAGAAAATGATGAATTAACAAAAATCTGTGATGACTTGATCTCGAAGATGGAAAAAAATTGATATCTTAACTGTCTTGTAAATATGTTTAGTTTCTCTGACTTGCTGTCTTGTGTGTTCACTCACTTTTTTATGTATGTTGGGAAAAAATAAAATACTTGATTCACACTTGTCTTTCATATGATTGGCTGTATCTTTTGTAGGAAACATGTATTAAGTTCAGTTGCTGCTTCCAGTAAGTAACAATGTCTTCCATAACATTTTCCCATGTTGCTCAAAGGAGAAACTTTTAATCAGTGTACCTTCAGTCTGTTCCCTATGTAAGAACTTCAGAGTTCTATTCTTGTGACCTGGTTGTGCTGGGGAGGGTTGCCATGGGCCATGTCTCTATTTTGCACTGCCTGCTCTCTCACTTAAATTGAGGCATTCCAGAGTTACAAGACTGAAATAAAACTGAACCTGCACAAATGGTATAAAGTATATAGTAATGTAAAAATATTTGGAACTTCACTTTGGCTTTGGTTTGTGGATTTGTTTTTTTGGGTTTTTTATTATTAAGGGGAGCTGGAGTGACTTTGTTTTTGCAGATAACTAAGCAGAGGTTTAATGGCAGGCCTGATTGTCTGCTGCTCTCTCTCTCTATCTCTCTGGGGTTTTCCATGTCATTAGTCTGTCTGACACTACTGACTTTAAAATCTCCAGTCAATCTCACTGGCCCTGCCTGTAATGGAAAGCCTTGAGAGCTGTGGGCTGCAGGTCACAGGTTATGATGAAGTCTGCTCTAGGCAACAGCAGACATCTTGGATAAACTTTTATTACCCAACTGATTTATTACCCAACAGCCATCAGCAGGACTGTCTTAGTGCAAGCTACAACTTTTGATTCCTAAAATTACCTGGGAGGTTATTCCCTCACTTCCCTCACTCACAGATGCATCTTCCTCCAAAGGGCTGTTGCTGCTGAGTGCTGAGCTGTGCTTGGAGCCCTTCCCTTAAATTAGGGTAGGCTGCCAGGGCAGGTGGAAAAATGAGTAGCAGTGCCTCAGAGTTCACAGTCAACTCCTCTGAGGCAGCTACTCCTGAGTGTAGGTATCAGGAACACCCTACAGATCAAAGCTAGTTAATTAGCATGCTTCAGGTTCATGATTTGTGGGGTTTTCTTAGTGCAGAAATCACAAACATGAGAGGGTGACAGCAGTGGCGATGATATTAAATGCCTGGCTCTTGTAGAAGTTGGGCTGTATTTTTCAACTTGTATCTGAGGAAAGTGGCAAATGGCAGAGGAGAAAAAATAGCCATAGTACAGAGTGTACAAAACCAAAGTTTACTACCCCCTGCCTCAACTTCATATTTCAGGAATTACTCCAGACTGCCTTGGGCTGTTTCTTTATAAATAGGCAACCATGCTGATGAGAAGTCTTGTACTTGGTCTAATTTGTGAGATGCCATAATTATGGAAACTGATTTTTACTGAATTTGTAATAGAATGTTTTGGAGGGGACCTCAAAGATTCTCATTCCAATCCCTGGCCATGGGCAGGGACACTTTCCACTAGACCAGGTTGCTCAGAGCCCCATCCAACCTGGCCTTGAGCACTTCCAGGGGTGGCGCATCCACAAATTCTCTGGGCAGCACAAGAGGTTGGCACTGAAGTTGCTGCTACTATTAGGCTACAATTAGGAAAGGTCCAGCATTCAGCCCCAGAGGCCAGACCTGTGCTTTGCTCTGGTGTTGGATCATCTCTGTGGTGTGATGAGCCAGACTGGTCTGGGGGAAAGGGCAGTGACTGATTGAAACTGCTGTTTTATGATGGATCATTGTGTTGTGCAGGCTCACTTTGTGCATAAAAAGAGGGGTAGGAAAAGGGCAGAACGTTTCAGGGATGAAGGTGGGTTTGTCAGGGATAAATAAACCTGCAATCCTAAATACTTCCACAAGATGTAGCTGCTGCTCCTTGAAATACAGGGTTTTCTGAGTGGTGCTTCAGCACATTGCAGAGCTGGAGTTTGTCCTTCTCTAGTTGAGCTTAAAGCCAATAAGAACAGTGTTTTTATGGATTCCTGTTGGAAAGGATAAAGAGCTGCACAGTGATGTATGATAACCAGTAAACTGTAAATAGTGATAAATGCTGTCTGGAGTTTAGTGCTACAGGTGCCAAAGTGTTACACAACCTGTGTGCACCTTTAGGAAACTGCTACGTCAGGGAGCGCTGGGCTCTTCCTTATGTTCCTCTATTCTTTCAGGGTAAAATGGCTTTCTGCTCTTCACTCTGGCTTTCTGTTATTTATGCATAATATCTCTGGTCCAGTTTGCTGGATGAAGTGAGAGATGTTCAACCTATTTTCTTCTGTTTCTCGAATATAACAGCTGTACAAGCACCACCATCCCCAGTGTTTTGATGGCGGTAATACAGAAGGCCAGTAGAGATCAGCATGCCTGGATACAGGTGCTATGATTGTGTTGGTGCCTGACAATTCTTGTCTGATATCAAAAGTTTCATTAAGAATTACACCTTGTGAGGCCAGTTACTGCCTGTTGATATTAAATACTGGAAATTGTACTTCAGTGTAACATGGAAAGACAGCACACTACATTCCTACTGTAATCTGTGACCCCTGCCTGGGAAATCTGCCCGGGGCTCTCCTGTTTGCTGATTGTGTCAGTACCTACAAGAACACTGATAATCCATGGAAATGAATGCTTGAATGGATATGGCTATAAAATGCCAGGGAACCGAGCAGGATGAGTAAGCAGCTTTTCTATGTGTGAGTCCCTGAGGCTTAACTTCAAGGCATTGCCTTGGATAACTATTTTCCTTTCCAGAGGCTGGGGGCAGGGAAGGCCTCTGCATTTTAAACTGCTCAGAAAGGATGGTTTATCTTTCTCTGCAGGTGCAATGTGTACCTCCAACTTAACACTCACACTGTCTGTAAGAATTTAGTGTACTTCCTACATTAAAACCATTGTCAAATGTTACTTTTGTTATTTTAAAGAATTGTTACTATCCTTCTAATACTGGACAGTCCTCTTCAGAAGAATTCACCTTTACAGCATAAAATGGAGGTGCCAAAATACATGTTAATCAATTTGTGTGAAATGTTGTGTGGAAAATACACATGTGTTTCAGTGGGATTAGTTAGTGTTTGCTTACTAAAATAAGAATTAAGCTGTCTTGGTTTTTGCCTTATTGCCATTTACTTACTGATGTGAACCTGCAAGCAGGTTATAGGAGGGAAAAGTGATACTGCTTGGTGCCTCTGCTCACTTAGTTTTATTTATTACTTATATGAAAAATTCCCAGGTGCTGTACAAACAGGATGACAGTTCCTGCTCCAGACAGCCTGTTTCCAGCTGAAGTACAGGAGAGGGTGTATTCAATCTTAGAGCTGATTAAGGTGGATCAAAGGTACTGAACCTTCTTCCCAGCTATTTCCACTCCTGTTCTGCCAAAACCAGTTTTCAGCAGGGCATTCATTATGGTCCAAGAACAGACTTCAGTCTCCTGCAGTTAAAGATTGTCATTCAGAAATTGTGGCTTAAACCTCTTTGGAGTCAGGGAATCTCTCCAGATTGATTCTAGAGTCAGTGAGTTGTACTCTGACCAATTTTCCAGTCCTTTTGTGCAGCTCTGACAGCACAGAGTATGTAAAGAAATGTCACAGTTTGACATGAGGGAATTTCAACAGAGTCACCTTGGTGTGAAATGGAAACCAGGCAAGGGCTGAATCAAACTCTGACTTTAGCTTGTGAGTTTTGTCCTATTTTTGATGATAGCACATGTAAAATTAAAAGCATTTTACATCAGCTATTTACTTTTCAGCTCCTGCTGCCAGATTTTTGCTGGTGATGTCTTTGCTGTTTGAAAGTCTCTCTCGTAGTTTGCAGACAGAATCTGTGTCAAACTGTTGCAGTGGGGACTACTGCAACATGTGTAAGACAGAAATCAGTCCCTGTTTTTCCACGGGCCTCGCTGCCTTATGCACGTTGCAGTAATCCCCGCTGCAACATCAAACCCTGATTTTTTTTTTCTCCTTGTTGTGAGAGGGTTTCACAACAAAGTTCTGCTGTCCTCAAGAGGTTTGTGGTGTAACTTTATTCATCTCCATGGAGCCTGTCCTGGCTCTCGTTGTGTAAGGGGAGAGTCCCTCGGGTGGTGTCCCATGTCAGAGCACTGCTGGAGCTGGGGACTGGCTTGCCCGTGTGTGTGATAGGTTGCAGTGGCCCAGAAGCAGCTGTGGCTGTTCAGTGGGGCTGACACATGTTGTGCCACCACGTGTGCTCAGTGGTGTTGTATGGCTTGTTTGGCTTGAGGAAAAAGCCACTGGGGACACAAATGTGGTGAATCTTCCTCCCTCCATCTCTTTAAATCCTCTTAGACTTGCAGCACAAGACTACACGGGGAAGATTTTCAAACCCTTCCAATACTTGCTTCTGTATCACCTCAGTCCCAAAGCTGGTGACTTTTGTACAATGCCAGGGTTGACTTCAGATTCTTCTGGAGGAAATGGTGCAGGATGGCACTGAATTAGCTAATGAGTCATTTAAACTTTTTCTTTTCTGTTTTCCAAGCTTGCTAAGCAATATTGCATCCTGCAGCCCAGTTAATTGCTTTACTTTTTACTTTTTCATTTCTTCTCTTCAGTGCCATATCAATTTTTTTTTTCTCCAAATCAAGAACCTATATCCCCCCCTCCCAACACAAGTGAATGTGTGTGTCAAATTTGATGAACCCATTTCCTTTTGTGTAAGTTCTTCAAGCCAGTTCTCCATTATTTCCTCTGGGGAATGCACCAGCTCAAAAGAGAACAAAGCTAACTGAAAGCTTTGGGGATCAAGCAGCACATATTAGCCAGTATGAACAGGCTGTGCTTCCTGGAGCTCAGGAAGGTGCCAGTCAAGGCCAGGTGGGGAGGAAATCCAAATGTTTCCCATGAATTTCATGTCTCCAGTTTAAAGGACAGGTGTCATTAAAGAATAAAAAAGCAAAACCAAACCAAAACAAACCAACAATGGATGGTAGACCCAGGAATTGAACATTTTTGGGAAAGCTAGTTATGCAACATTTCAATAAGCAGAAACTTCCATTGGTTGCCTGTCTCTTGGCATTTTAAACACCATCCCCTGCCTTTCTTTCCATTAGCAAAGCCAACTGGCCTGTGCTTGGGATGCAAGTGACAAGTGTTACCCTGGCTTACACTGAGGAGTTGTGTGAGAGCCTGTGCCTGACAGCTGATAATTTTATTTATGGTCATGGCACCATGCTTCACTGCTCTGTTTGAAGGCATTGTTGGTATTACATGGGAGAACTATGTTTGGGTTGGAAGAGCCGTAATTTTTGGTCTAAAAATACATCCAGCCTGGCTCCTAAACTGAGGAGACAGGGATGCAATGACTGCTTTGTTTTCCCAATCACAGCATCATGGGCTGCTACCCTGATGTTTTTCCTGGTATTGACCCTGGCCCCCAGAGTTTAGATACAGAAAATCACTGGAGATAATCCATTATATCAGTCAATAATGTTGTTTATTGGATGTTGCAGCAAAGATGGGGTTTAGTTCATTGCAGGGTGTAATGATTTAGGTGATGGGAGGAGAATTTGAGCACAGGGATCTGAGTGCTGAGTAGTAATATGCTCTTGGAGAAACCACTTTGGTGCTCTGCACCTCTCTTTTCCACTGAGGTGTCTGGAGATTAACAATGTCTGCTGCTTTTATGCCACACACTTGAGGTTTTCAGTTCCAAAAGCTGAGTGTGTAGCTAATATTTTCCATCTGAGGGGCAGCCTGGAGCTAGCACTTCAAATTTTAGCTACCCAGATCTCATGATAGGAAAGCTGTTGTTCCAATAGATGAACTAATTAACAATGAAGCATCACATCTGGTTGAAAAATCTCTTCTGCAGTTTCTATGGAGAGTTCTGTAAATAAATAAAATCCTTTCCAAAACAGTGTTTTGATCAGCAGTTGGTTTCCAAATGATAGAACTCATATCTGGGTCCCAAATCTGAAGCCTCCAGACCAGATCTAGTATCACTGGAATCTGGGACATCAGGGCTGGTGGATTTGCTGTGGATTTAACTCTTTAATGTAGGTGATGCCCAGAACTCCCCCTTCCAAAGAGAAACCTGATCTAAATTTTTCAGGTGACAAGCAGTGTAAGAGCTGTGTCTGTTCTTAGAGCAGGTGGTAAAACATCACTTGTTTATAATGAGAAAAATGTGATGTTTCAAAATAAAAGTGGAAACAGCTCCATGCTTTCTGTAAAATGAATGCTTTTAAGGAGTTTGTAAGGTGTGGTTGCTGTTAGGACCCTGAGCAAGGCAGAAGCACCTCATGGGCATCCCTTTGCAGAGGCCAGAGCAGCTGGTACTGACAAATCCATCACTCCAGCTCAGGATATTTCAGTGCTTGGAGTGACTCAACACAAGTAGTGAGAGTTATTAACCTCCTTCTGGAGCCTGAGGTCCCTGCAGTGACAATTATGTGAAGTGCAGCCTGGAGTCTGTTTGTCTGGCAGGGATCTGTAATTCATTCTTCCAAGTGCTGTTGTCCTGTTTTACCATAAAGCCCCTCTGAGGAGCCCTGGGAAAGCACTTGGATAATGACAGAGCTCAGGGGCCAAAGGAGGATGCTGTGGTGACACCAGCTGGTGATGTGGAATGAGGTGACTAAAAAACGTGTGTGACTGATAAATAGCTGGCCGAGGTGTGAATGTACCATGAACTGTCCTTGGTATGGATTGAGAAGATTATGTCCATTCAGACCACACACAGAGGAAAAAAAAAATTAGGAAGTATCTGTGTACACTTGAGAGTAAACATCAGTTGTGTTTGGCTGGCTCCTGAGAGAGGAAGAGTCCCATCTGGAAAGAAATGAGGCTCCCAGAGCCCTTTGGATTTAGGAGTACCTAATCTTAATTTCCAGGATTAGATCCAATAATCTGAGCATCTATGATAACCT
This sequence comes from Corvus brachyrhynchos, assembly GCF_000691975.1. Taxonomy (NCBI): domain Eukaryota; kingdom Metazoa; phylum Chordata; class Aves; order Passeriformes; family Corvidae; genus Corvus; species Corvus brachyrhynchos. Next base: position 12,733,086 of record NW_008236769.1, on the reverse strand, counting down.
GATAAGGAAAAGATCTGCAATTGGAAATGCTGGCAGCATCTTTGTCTTTCTCTGCTCCCCTATGTATATATATAGATATACTTGTGTCTGTATGTATATGCAGATATCTGTAGGTTTCACCTCTTGCTGTTTTGCCGAAGCTTCCTGGGACATCAGCAACACATGATGTGTGCATCTGTCTGTTGGGAAGCACAGAGAAGGGTGTTTTTAATATTCATTTTTATCGCAGCACTGGCTGGGCAAGATGCCACTCGTGGCAAGTGTTATGTAGAGATGGAGCTGCTGGTCCCTGGTGTCTTTGTTGGGGGATCTCTGAGGCTGAGCCTGGCTTCAGACAGTTGACTACTCCCCCCTTGCACAAGAACCTTAAATCATTCAAGAGGCCCACTATGAGAAATAATTGCGTAACTTTTAGTGCTTTGCAATTAGTCAGGGTCCAACAGTCTCCTGAGTACAGGTAGCCAAGGTTCTTGACCCTACAAGTGATATCCTAAAATCTTTGTGTGCTCTGGAGTAGAGTGGTTCACAGGCAGGTGCTGATAAGTTTATCTCAGAGGTCCCATTACAAAACAGCAGTGGTACTGTCAGGCAGCCTGGTCTCAGCTGCCCATGCCCTGCACTGCCAGGGATGTGAAGTGCCCCTCACAGCCCCTCTGGGGCTCACCAGCTCCCAGAAATCCTGTTGTGGTGTTTAACCCCAGTCGGCTACTCAGCCCCACGCAGCTGCTCCCTTACCCCTCCAGTGGGTTTGGAGGGAGAATCAGAAGAGTGGAAGTGACACAATTCATGGGCTGGGATACAGGTAGTTTAATGGGTAAAGCAAAAGCTGTGCATGCAGCAAAGCAGAATAAGGAATTAATTCACCACTTCCCAAGGAGGGTGTTCAGCCATCCCCAGGACAGCCGGGCTCCATCCCACGTCACCGTGACTCGGGAAGACAAACGCCACCACTCCAAACATCCCCCCCTTCCTCCTTCTTCCCCCTGCCCCATGTACTGAGCATGGTGCCATATATATGGTATGGAATATCCTTGGGTCTTCTGGGGTCAGCTGCCCCAGCTGTGTCCCCTCCCAACTCCTTGTGCACCCCCAGCCTCCTCGTGGGTGGGGTGGGGTGAGGAGCAGAAAAGGCCTTGGCTCTGTCTAAGTCCTGCTCAGCAATAGCAAAACATCCCTGGGTTATCAACACTGCTTCCAGCACAAAACACAGCCCCATAGATGATTCTGTGAAGAAAACAGACTCTATCCCAGCCAAAACCAGCACACACAGCTAAACAGGACCTCTGATCCACTGACAGGAAAGCACTTTGCATGGGTGACAGGTGCTTTTCAGCTGATTTGCATGGATGGGCAGAGATCAAAGAAGGTTGATTGCTCTAGACAAGGAATTAGGCTGGCTGTACTGCCTGTCCAAGTGTGACATTACTGTGCGCTTAATTACTTTCTGTGCTCACAGTAATGTTCATTTTCTCAGCATTGTAAAGAATATTATTTATAGGAACTTTATCCTCCTGCCAACCAACAAAGCAATTACTTCAAACTGCATCTTTCAATTGGATTTTGCTGTGATTTGTGGCTGTGAAATCCAGATGATGTTAAAGAAATGGATAAAAGGGATTTAAAATTGCATTCTTTCAAGTAAAATGAACTGCAGCTTGTGTTTTGGTCTGATTAATAATCAGTAAAATATAAAGGTAAGGGCTTTATAGGTGATAAAAATTGCAGGAGAAATTAACAGGATGGGCCAATTCGAGTTCCAGGTCCTCTGATGTGGCTCAGGCAGGGCTGTGGGTTCCTGGGTTAGCAGTGAGTGTGTCTCCAGGTCCACACTAGAGTGCCAAGAGGGATCTGAGCTGGGAATTTGTGACAATCAAGAAAAGACAGAGCAAATTACAAGGCAGCATTTCCACACCACCTGCAGCCAGGTGTGTTAAGGATTTAGGGGGTTTTTGCCTTGACTGTCAGACTGTGCACTGTCAACTTGCTTTATTCCCACTGCAAAACCTGGGTGACTGCGTTAGCACCAACAGAAAACAACACCATCTCAATAATAATGAGCTCAGTGGGGTGAAGTCTCAATTCTTTCCCTCCACTCTTCCTAATCACATCCATCCTGACAAAAGCAATGAAGGCCAACACCTTCTTGCACAGAAATAAGGGGAATTAAACCCACCTTGCTAGAATAAGACAGCAGTATCTTTATGAGGCACAGAGCAAGCCCATAGAGCCGTGTGTGTTCTGGGGCACAGACACTGCAGGTGCTGGGGTGTCTCTCTCCAGGAGTGGAGGAAGCTGAACTGCAGCAGGAGGGGTTTCCAGCCCTTGTCCCCATGTCTCTGAGGCTGCCCAAAGTGCAGGGTGTCCGTGGGCAAAGGCAGTTTCTGGCAGGAGGCTCCCATCCAGGCATCCTGATGTCCACAGGTAACACAAGTCCTCGTGCAGGTGGGCCTGCTGAGCCAGGGTGGAGTCAAGGTGGGGAAGATGGTCTAGCTCAGCTCCTTCTTTCTATTACAGGTAGGATTTCAGATGTTTCCCAAGACCAAGAAATTCTTGCAAATGACCTGAATTTTACTTAGACTTGGAATTTTCAAGCTTCTTAAATGAGTTCTAAGAGGCTCTCTCAGACACAAACTTGCTGAGTGAGAGGGAGAAGCAAAACAGGGATTTTATTTACTCCCTAATCTCCTTTTTGAAGCCACTGGTAAGGAAACAAGAAGCTTTTTTTTTAAGCCCTCTGCTGGGAGAGAGGGTGGGTTTTTTCCTTATTCTTTATTGTGACTCAGAACTGTGCACACTAGCAAGTGACTGCCTCTGCATAACAAATTGGAGGCAACCTGGAAAAAAAAGTGGAAGAGCTGCAGTTTCTAGGGAGTTCAAAAACATATGCTCCAAAATCTGTGTGTCTGTATATTGACTGTTATTTCCAATTGCCAAGGAACTACATGTACATTTCTGTTTTTTCAAAAGCACATTGTGTGTGTTGTTGACAGGAGGCACTTTGGCTCCAAAATACTGCCAAATAGCCTTGTCAAACAGAGATATTTTTTTCTCTCTTTTCTCCTTCTCTCCTCTCTCTCTGTCCCTCTCCCTGCTTCTCTTTCTCTCCTGTCCTCTCTCCACCTCTTCCACTTGTAGAGGATATGGGGTGAGGGGCTGTGCTGTGCAAAGGGATGAATTTCAGGCTGTGGATTCAGCAGTGCCTTTGTGTTTCTGACTTTTTAACTGCTGAAGGAGCCAGTGCCATGGCAGTGACCTTAACAAGGTGACAGAGCCCACAGTGTCACTCATGCAGGAGTGATCATTACCTGCAAAAGGACAGGAGAAGGTGGCAGCCCTCATGCAGAAATGCCAAAGGTAGGGAGATCAATCCAGGCTCCTAAAGGCATTCTTTGTTGAGAGGGGCCTTAATATTTAATTAATATAAAATATAAAATTTTTATATTTTAAAAATATAAAAATTAAAATGATATAATTCTGAAATAATACAATTGTATTTAAATAATTTGAATACAAAGTTACAAAGTTTTTTGAGTTGTGTTTAGAAGCAGCAAATGTTACCGAGAAAGGCAAGGAGCAAAAGTTGGTATTTTGGCTCAGGAAGTATAATATGAAAGGGAAAGGTAGATGGCCTTTTTTCTCTGAATTTTGTGCCTCTGGTTGTAACATTCTGGTTCAGGAATGTCTATTAATATCAAATAATTCACTTGGGTGACTTTAGTAGGTAGAAACCAGAACTGATTTCAAAGGACTCTGAAGGAGACCCTTCATAAAGGAAAAAAATAATTACACATTGTTTTTTGGTTTTGTTGTTTTTACCTTATTTGTGTCCAAGAAACTTTTAAATAGGCTTTCTTTGTTTGTCCACACTGGAGCAATATAACCAGGGAATTTGGCAGAGTCCCAGATCCTGGCAGTAGCTGCCAATAAAAGCTCACTGGGTAAGTACAAAAAATAAAATCAAACAATATCATTTTTAACTTTGATTATGTTGTGCTGAATTGCTCCAAGGGAGGTAATGGCAAGCTCCAAGAGGTTAGGACCAGCCTGGGGTGTGAAGGATGTTTATCTTGCAAGTGTTTGCTTTGGGCTGTGTATGTAGTTCCCACTGCTGGGGAAACACTTTGTCAAAAGCCCACTATTAAAAGAGTTTGGGGAATAAACATTGCAACAATGGGAACAAATAAAATCCTTTATACTGTAATGTGCATAGCAAGCCACTGTCAAATATAAAAGCTGAATATGCTTTAAAATACTCCATGCCATCCAACAAGGGAGCTGCCTTAGTTTTGCCAGCGGGTGGCTGAGCAGTGCCAGGGCCATGGTCCTGGGGCTGACGTGTGCTGTGAGGAGCACTTGGTGAGGGCCCCATCCCACTCCTGCTGTAGGATGAGCACAGCAGTGCTGCTGCTCCTCCGCAGAACGATGCTGCTCAGCCTGGGGAGCTTGGGAAGTGGGCACCTGCTGCTTTGGGCTTGTGTGCTGTGAAATGTGGGGTCTGGGAGGTGTCCTGGAGAAGACACCTCTGGGAAGGGGAGGAGGGGACCTGAGAAGCAGCTCCTGGGACATTGGGCTTCTTGTGTGGGCCAGGCTCACAACTGGAATTTGGCAGGGTGAGGAGTCATGATGGATCCACGTTCATGAAGCCAAAGGATTGGATCCATTCATGGGTTTGTCCCTCACCTGAGCCGTGAGGGCTGCTGGCTGGGCTGTCCTTATGCCTTTTCCCCATTCTGGTCCTTGGTTGCTCTGCACTGTTTCAGTAGTTTAGGGCTGCCCTCTTGCTTAGGACATCCTTAGCTGACTGTCTCTGCGACACCTCTTTGAGATTTATCTCTGAGGACATGTTCAGAGAGCTGTCAGCCTTCAGGTGCTCCACGTTTTCTTTAGGATGCAGGTTCTTCTGTCAGTGCCTGGGATGCTGGGGACATCCTGCTCTGCATCCTGTCCTGCTCTGCTCTGCTCCATGGGGGAGGCAGCACATATTCAGAGCCATGGTTCAGGACAGCCTCTCCCCTGACTTATCCTGTCCTGGAGTAAAAGCATCTTTACATGGAGGGGAGAGGACTGGAAGGAAAATTCCTCTAATCCTGTCTAATTCCACCCAGCATTGAGACCTGCTCGGACAGCTGCCATTATACTGAAGGATTCCAAGGACTCAGTCACGAAATCTGCTTTTTCCTTGCCTGACTTCTGGCAAGTAGGACTGGGGACAAAAAGTAAACCTCTTTCCCCCAGGTCTGGTGTCCAAAATATAAATACATTTTTACTTTTCTACATCCCTGCACTGACCTGCAACAGATGATTTCCCCATTCCCAGCCTCCCTTCACTTGAAGCTCTGTCCTTGCTCAGCTCCAGTGTTTGTTGATCACATCCTCTCCCTGGACATTTCTGATGGCCTTCCTGTTTGCAGGTCTAGCTTTGTTGCTTGCTGTAATTCCTCCTGAAAATCTTGGGTCCCACAGAGAGCTCTCTCTCGAGTCAGGAAGTGTTTGTGCTTCCTGGTTTGTATGCAGATGCCAAAGTTCCTGAGAACTGTGGAGAAGTCTCTATTCTGTCCTCCGTTCCATGGTTTCAAGTGAAAAAATAAAACCCCAAGCCCCAACAACAAAAACCAAACCTGGGGACATCATTCTCCAATGCCTCAATTCACAGTTTTTTTATCACAGTGAGGCAGTAAAATTAACGCATTTTTGTCTGCTCCTCTTTATCCCATCATCAGCCCCTTATATATGTTGTGCTTGCTTCCACATTGGTCTGAAAGTTGTTTGGTTTTTTTCTCTAGAAATTCATCTCCCCCATAGGCTCTGGCACTGGTTTGCTTTTTTCCCAAGTAGTGTCCCTACCAACACACTGCTCCAGAGCGTCTCTGGTCTGACCCACACCATCACATCTCACAGACGCACAGACTGATCCAACTTACAATCTTTATAATGGAGATTTTTCTTTTTAAACCCAAAGAAAGAGTAAAAACTGCGGTGAAGATGTGGATTTTAACTGGTGTTGTATATTTCACACAGAGGAACCACTCTGTGTGGGGCTGCAGATCAGTCCTTGCACCAGGAGCTTCCTTGAGGGAGTGATCCCACTCCAAATGGGAGCATCTTGTGCTGGTGACACCAGCTGGGGTGCCAGCAACCTGAGCAACCCGCTCCAGTTGATCCAACTGGAGCAGGGGGTTGGATGAGAGGGTCTCCAGAGGTCTTTTCCCACCACAGGTGCACTGTGACTCTGTGCTAAGCACAGGTTAAGGACTCTTCCTGGGGCACCAGTGGGTTACAAGAAAGCCTTACCCAAGTTTCGGGGGTCCAGCTGGGAGGAGATGGGGTCCCACTGTGGTGTGGTTGGAGACAGGAGGTCAGTGGGAAGGAGACTGCTTGGGGCAGAGCTCACCTGCATCAGCTCATCACTCACACAAACCCCTGTTACTGCAAGTAGGGAGTGGCTGCACTTACCCTCTGTTTCTGGACAGACTTCATTCTGAAGATGAAGAGGTGTCTCTGATGCTCTAAGCCCACGCTGTAAATGCAGCTGGCAGATCTGCCCAAGATTTGTTACACGTCTGGGTGTTCAGAGAATGAGAGGATGCATGTGGGAGAAGGCAGGGAACATGCAATGTCCACACAAGGGGAGTCAGAGCTGCTGGCAAGGCAATCAGTGGATGCACAGCTCCAGGATGGCCCATGGTGCCTCTTGTCCATTGAACCTGGCCAGGAGAGCAGAGGATCTGGGGTGAGTAGTTTATGGATCAGCAGACACCCATTGCTCCTGTGCCCAGCAGCAGCTTCTTTAAAACCTTCATCTAGGAATTGTTTAGACATGACCTGGCATGAGGGTCTGGCCAGCGGGCAGCCTGGCTGGACATCTGCCAGCCAAAGGGTAAAGGACACACCTGACGTGAAAAATTTATCCCAAGGCTTTGAATGTGAAATTCTTCTTGTGTGAGAGCACCAAGGAGAGACATTTACTCTCATTGGTTTTCTTTATGAAAACCCACAGGTTTTCTTTGGCTGCCTCTTAGCACGTTTGAAAACACAAGAAACCATTTCTTAGGGAGCAGCCAACGAGCCCTCCAACTCCCAGTGCATTTCCATTGACTTTCACATATTTTTGTCATATTTCTCTTGGCCTATGCTATAATTTAGGCACTGGCTTCTATATGTCTTTGGTAAAGGTTTATATGGAACTAAAATCCCATTGTGCTTTGCTGTGTAGGCTTGGGCCTGGCTAAATTTTTTTAGGATCTTCAGATCTTTTGAGGTTTTTTGTTTGCTGCATAGTGCCACTGGTTTAAAGCTCTACTTTTGCAATAAATTAAATGGGAGCCTGTTTGTATTCCTGGTGTTTCCTCGTGCAGAAATGTCAATAATCATGAGGAAAACTTCACCAGCAAAGGCTTATGTGGCTGGTATTTTTGTATATTGGTCTTTGAAATGGGCTCCAGTTGTGCCAGGGGAGGTTTAGATTAGGTATTTAGAAAAATTTATTCACTGGATAGGTGGCCAAGCATTGAAACAGGCTGCCCAGGTAAGTGTTGGAGGCACCATCCCTGGAAGTGTCCAAAAACTTGTGGATGTGGCACTTGGGGACATGGTTTAATGGTGGACTTGGCAGTGTCAAGTTACTGGTTTGACTTGATGGTCTTAGAGGCCTTCTCCAATCTTAATGTTTTTCCTTACTATGCATTTGTTTTTAGTATTTCTGCCCTACTGTGATGTTTTATGACAGAGGGACAGCTTATGGTCATTGTCAGGAGTGAGAACCTCACCTGTCCACTTGACTGCAGGGGTTGCAGCTTGAGGAGCAAAGCCCCACACCAAGGGCACATTGATCTAGAGAGGGCTGGAATCAGTGTGTGGCTGTGAAACTGAACATAAATATGCAAGATTGAAGAGCTGGTGTGTTTACCCACCTTGCCATCCCCTTTTATAGCAGTGCCTGACAAAGCTTTGAAAGGATATTTATAGTGGAGCCAGCTCCTATTAACTGGATTGAACTTCTCCCCTCTTCCCCTTGAATATGGTATCAAAACACCTCAGCAGAATAAATATAACAACTATAAAATGTACTGTTTACTTTTGACCCTTTTTGTATTTACTTTATGGCACGTTTGCCCGGTTAAACAACTGACCACACGCTCCAGCTGTGCTCGTGGCAGGGTGAGCTCGTGAAGCCATGGTAAGAGGTGAGGTCCTTCTGCTTAATTTTTTTTAGCAGCTGAAGTTTCTGTTTGGTGACATACTCAGAACCAGGTGCTCTTCAGCCCATGGTGAGGCTGAAGCATGGAGAAACCTGCTGACCTCCAGCAGTGATGTGTACATCTCCCACAGCCATGTGGGGACTGCTGGGCCTGGGGCTTGCAGCTGAAGACTCTTTCGAGTGCTGAAAACCCTCTGTGGGCTTGGGTCCTCACCCAGAATTTGGCATATTCCCCCTCTCTCCTAGAGGGTCCTTTCACACTCACAGAGGATGAGGAAGGGTTACTCTTGGTGGATGTAGCTCTTTAAAAGTGGGGATACGTGCTTGACATGAGTTTGTTGTCTTGCGCTTTGCCTGGTTACTGGAGAGGGAAAGGCATTTCCAGAGAAGGATTCAACCTTCTCAGCATCCTTATTTAGGATGGGATGAATCAAAACCCCAGAAGGGCTGAGGGAGAACTCAAAGCTGGCTTTTACAATCCCATGCTCTAAGGCAGGGCTGACTTCCATAATTGTCTGAAATATCCCCACAAGGAGTCCTTGAAGGAGGTTAGATCGGTGGTGGTAAATCCAGAGCCATCCCAGCACCACTGTTATCCTCTGACCTTTTCCTTCTTGTGTCCCCATGGGGCTGTGTGCCATGTACCTGCACCAGTGCCACAGAGGACCACTGCCCCAGGGTCCTTGGGCACTCTCTGGTCCCTGGATGTTTCAGCCAGCCACAAGATCTCTGCCAGACAAACAAAGCCAGTCTCTGCCTATACCTGTATAACATGAAAATGCAGAGCAGATTTTCATATGTATGCACAGATAATCAGAAATATCAGGATATGCGGAATAATCAGAAATCAATGTATTTTCATACCCTGATGTCAGCAGTGCTGTAATTTCCCTGGCTCTCTTGTGGGGCAGAAGGCCTGCAGAGATCTGACTCAGCTGGTTCATATGCAGCAGCCTCTTCATATCCCAGTGTCATTACAGCTCGCCCTTAAAGAAGAAGATTTCTCCACTTAACAGCTCTTTATATGACAACACACAATAAATTCAGTGTAGAAGGAAGTATATGCATTCCTGGACCTAGTCTCTGAGCCTTTCTGTTAGTAGAGCTATATTTCAGATTAAGATGCTGTAATAGCTCTGGGTTTGCCACAATTAAATAATCTTCAGGTTTGAGTTGTCACCTGAGACAGATTCAATTTCTCCTGAACAAAGACACAGAAAGAAACAAGAATAAGGTATAATGGGGAAACTGATCAAATGCCTTACTTTCCAGGCAAACATTTTGGGATGGATGAAGGTATGAAGTGTCTGTGACAAATACAGAAAGCCATGAAGAAGATGCCATGTGTGGGGAGGGGAAGGAGGGATTTGGAGGAGCCTCTAAGCAGTGGCATTCTGGAGAAGTCAAAGAGAGTAGCTTTGGATGCTGCTCTTGTGCCAGTGAGGTCAGCATTTGGTCTTGCATTGAGACCTCTTGGGATTGAGATCTCAGGCAGCCAAAGGCTGAAGACGACCAGGGTGAGGTGTTTTTGGGATCTACACAAGGTTTAATGGACAGACAATAGAAAAATAGGAAATAATGACTAATTAAAATTATTTCCAAAGGCTATCACAGCTTCTCTGTCACTGGAAATATCTACAGCTCAAGAAACACTCAGCCAATGCAGATTCTGATATCATGCATTGACATAATGCAGATGAGACTTGGGTGGCTTGAGCAGTCTCCAGTGGGGTACTGGAGAATGGTGAACATAACCATAAATAAAATAAAGGGCAGGAAAAACTCCTGGCAGGAGGATGGCCTGACAAGAGGAGGCAGACTGCACCACTAGACTACACTAAATAACCAATGCCTGGGAATAATTCATAAAAAGTAGTGGACTGAGTGACAAGTACAGGTGTGGCTTGTGGAACTCACTGCTGCAGGACACCATGAGAGCTGGGAGCTTATTCTGAGCAGACCTTGGAATCACGTGGGGATGATCCAGAACCTGGTTCCTCACCTCTCCTCTTGCCTTCAAGAGAGTCCTGTAAGACATACTTAACCTTCATAACTGTGCCTGTAAATCATCCCCTCCTGAGACAGGCCCAAGGGAGTGGTCTTTGACTCATACTGGCTTCACTGGGGGCAGATGCAAGGCAAGGCTGAGGGCCATGTGTAAAGCTGTGTGTGTGAAGGAATGCTTCCGTTCTTTTAAACTTCATTAAGCCACCAAAAAAAAAGGTCTAGAAGTATTAAAACCCCATTGAGAAGCCATCCTGGGCTGGGGAAATTGGGGTGGGATAACAGGTAACACCCTGACTCCTCTGCACAGGGAGGAGTGGTAACAAATCAGCATATACATATATATCTATATATATATATATATATATACACACTGATATGTATGGCTTGTAGTTACAGACACTTCAAGAATGTGGTCACTGCACACAGGCATTGAAATGCCAATTACGTATCCCTGCAGCATTGTTCAGCCAAGGAGAAATGGGAACAGAAGTGGATTTCTGCCTCTTGTTAAAAAGGCACACTTTCAAATACTGGGCCCTATCCTGACCTCAATTACTCCGAGTGGCCTCTACACTGCAGTGAGGTGGTTTGGTTTATGCTGTGCTATTGAAAAGGGGACCTGTCCTGTTAGCTGCCTTTATACTTTAATCTAAATATCAAAGCCACTGAAAGGATGGTTGATCTTTAAAATAGTAGTTACCCTCATTAATTGTTCCAAGTGTGATCCAAACTGGGTTGTAGAATTCATAATTTAAGGAACGTGTTTATTTTAGTCCATCCAGATTCAGCTGCAATTAGCATTCCCATTAATATGCTGATTTATTCCCATACAGTCCCTTGTTACAGTGCCTCAGAGAGTGAGGCACTGAAAGAGATCAAAGACACGTGGTCCTGGCACTTCAACATCTCCTGGGAAATCTCTGCTCCCTCCTGCCAGGAATTTTTGCAGCTGTGGCTCTGGGACTTGGTTGTTGCCCTGCCTGGGTACCCAAAACTGCGGTGTCCTACTGCATATAAACACTTTCCCTAAAGTGATTAAAGCAATTCCTCAGGAGGGGCAGAGGTTTCCATCCACACCACCTTTTGGAAAACCGGTTCCTGGCCCATGCTGCTTTGTTGTGCCCCAGCATCTTGTGGACACTCATGGGACTATAGAGAGGGTATTTTTCCATCTAGTATTCTAGTATGGATGTAGCCACAAGCTGCAATCTCTTTTCCAGGAGCTCTGTCTAATGAATGGTGGTGGGGTCTGGTTCAGCTGCTGCCAGTACAGCAGGTCCTGCTCTCTGCAGAGGAGAGGGGGAAATCTCTGTTCCCTTGTGTTCACTGGTCCATGGCTCCTGAAGCAGCAAAAGAAAACACAGATTTATTGCAAATGGGGCCATGCAGGACTATCCTTTCCTGTACCAACCTTAGTGTCTGGCTAACCCATTTTTGAGGATATGACATTTCCAGATCGTTTTGGGGAAGGCACACACTATCCCACACTTGTGTCTAGGGTTCCAGGTTCCCTGTCCATCTGAGTCCTTCAAAGGCCAGCCCAGGGAATTTGAAGTGATGGCTCATGAGGCAGGGTTTTCCCCCAGACCAGAAGACAGAGGTAAGTCTTTTTTTTCACTTTTGATCTCCTCTGTGAGCATGGGGCATGCTCTGCTTGCCAGCATTATCTCGGAGCTTTGTCTTACAAATCCCTTCCTAATGAATTTCACAGAATCACAGAATATTGAGTTCGAAGGGACCCACAAGGATCATTGAGCCCAACTCTTAAGTGAATGACCCAGAGACCTGGGTTTGTCCTGCTCTCTTCGACTGGCACATTAGAGTGATTTCCCAAAGTTTTCTGCTGCAGGAGGTAAGTTCACCCCATAAGTGGCCCTTGGAAGCACTGCAGAGCACCACTGCGTGCCCAGAAGCATGGAGGACCTGTGCCATCTGAACTGGGTGGGTGTTTTTAAGACACTGGAGGCAGTGACCCTCTTCATTTGCCTTTGGAAAAGCAGCAATGACCCCACTGTTGGCTAGGAGCAGTGGCCACAGGCTGCAGCCCTGGCTCTGTCTGTCACCAGCTGCTTTTACAACTCTGCCCAGGTTGTTTCCCCTGTTTTACATCAGGGAAGCAGTATACAAGGATCATACACCCCCGAAGAGTTTTTTTCTCCAAATACATGAGAGTGCTACCTGAGAATGAGATTACAGCTACAAATCACACCCCTTTTCCCTCCAACAGTACAAAGCCTACCTACCTGTTTTTAGTGCAATTCACCAGCTGTATATGACTGTACATTAGGTTTTCTAGCCCCAGAGGTGCTGTTCAGTCTGCCACCTTCTCTTTTCTACCCTAACACCTGCACATTATTTTTGTCTCTCGTTTTTCTCAGCTGTGGCTGGAAGGAGGAGGTGCTTCCCGCGGGCAGATGGGGACTGCACATATCGGAGGAGGCTCTAGATGGTGCTGCTCTCCCGGGAAAGCAAAGCTGGGCTCTTCAGTCACCCATAATAAAAACTCCAATGTAAAACGAGCAAGTCAGAGGGACTGAGAAAACCAGGGCGGCTCAGAGCTGCGGGAGCACCTTGATGGGTAAACCCTGAGCTCCAGGGCCAAACACTTGTCACTCAAAAGTGGGATGCAGAGAGACTGTGGAGTAATCATGGACCACTGTGGGATTCACCACGGTGTTCTGCTGTTCTCTGCAGACCCTGCCTGCCTGAGGTGAAGCAGGACGGTGCTTTGCCCATGCCAGTACTCCCTAGGCACAGGCTGGAGGCCCTGGGAGGAGATGTAGCACACCACAAGAGTTCGAGAACAACTGAACTTCAGAGAAATATCTTCCTAATCTCCCTTCACTGGTTTAAGCCCTGAGGAATTTTATTTCTTCCAAACATCTTATTGTTTGTTTGTTTAATACTGCCTCTTGTGACTAGCTAATCTTGTTAGCCATAAGTGCAAGCAATTCTCTTTTGGATTCCTGCTAGATTTGTTGTGTATGGGAAGAAAATCACAAGGAGCTGAAGTATCATGGCATAATGAATTACCACTTCTCCGCTGAGCTGTGGCCACTGGCCATTTGTGAGCTCTTAGCCCTCTGCACAGCAAAGCTCAGCAGCAATTTTAGCCAAGATTTAACCTGCCTTTACAGAAGGGCAGGATCTCCCCAGCTCCAGCCTGTTTCAACGTCATCCAGTGTGCTAAGGAGCAAGCCACGGTCTGTTTATTCCCAGAGTCTTGGTAATGTCCTGTAGCAATGAGTTTCACAGGTCAGTTGGACAGTATTTAAAGTATTTCCTAATGCTGGTAACATGTCTGTGGCTGGCCAGGTGCCTCCAGCTTTCCTGTAACCTTCTAGCCCATGCAAAAGAGAGCCAAGATGACCACAGAGAAGCTTGGACTTGACTGCTCTGACCTGCCAGGAGGTTTTCTGCCCCAAAATACCTGCCTAGCACTGCATACCCTCACCCCTTTCTGTGTGGAGATGCTTGAGGAGCAGCTTTCTGAGCCCTTCATCTGTCCAGTGCACAGTGCTGGGATTTGTACCACTGCAGCAGCAGTTTGGGATGGTTCAGATTGGGCATTTTTTGTCACATGGCTTAAGGAATGCTAGGTAATGCTTCAGCTTTAGAGCTGAGTCTTTACTTCAGGGCTGGCAGCACTCCACAAATCCTGAATAACACCTTCATCAGACCCTTCAAGTAAATCGAGAAAGCCAGCCCTCCTCAACTCCATTTCAGCCTTGCAAAGACTTTTTCTTCTTTACCTCCCCTCTCTCAGAGGAAGTTTATATCAGAATACTGCTGAAATTCAAGATCCCTCATCTGCCTCCTCCCACAAAAGCAGAGGCACAAAAGAGGCATTAAAGACACTGAACATGCAAATAATCGAATGTTTTCATATGTGGAAGAATGGCTGCTTTTAGTAACTCATCCCAGAACACGACGGCATTAGAGGTTTCGGAATGAGCGCCTCCCAACTGCATCAATAAGGGGAAAAGGTCCAAAAAGTAAGCTAAACAGTGCTGCTGCCTGAATATAGCCTTTCATTCAGCTCTTCCCACACCGTTTCAGGCCCATTTTGGAGTTTTTTTGAATATATGATGGAATTTGTGTTTTTTGGCTCCCTTTCAAGAGTTTATATTTTCATTCTATAATTTCCTTAAACATTTAATTTCCTACATTAGTTGACGGTCTCTTGCATCTGCCGGAAGATTAGTTCTGGTGCTTCTGTGCTTGTGCTGGGAATTTATTTTTTTTCATTTTTGTTATTGAAGATACAGTGAACCCAGCTATGAGTAGATGCTGTTGCACACTGACCTACAGTTTTTCAGGTGATATAGGAAGACATAATGGATAAAGAGATATTTGAGTCAAAGGGCTCAACTTTTGTGCTGCTACAGGAGTCAGAAGTAGTCAATTCTATTTCTCTTGTCACCAACAAATTATTCCCCACATAGAGTGACTCCTTATCAGTTCCTACTGGGCAGCTGTCAGATGGATTTTAAGATGCAAAACGCCATGACCTGTCCCAGCTTCTCTAAGTTGTGCGTTATTAAGGTTACTGAAAAGTTGCAAATTTAGGGTTTCCTTGATACTTGACTGGAAAGAGAGCTGTGTGTTTCAGCTTTTTCCAGCACACAGGACTCATGGTTCTTTACACTGAGGCAAGGGTTGAAGGGTTTGAAGCCCTGGACTGATGTGGGATCAGACATCTGAATGGCAGATGACACAGTAGTGGCACCATCAATAACCTACCCCATCAATAAGTCAGGTACTTTCTGACCAGGTTGCAGTATTTCTAGGATTTAGGTCTGGTCAGATGAGTCTGGTCTTATGAATACTCCTGGTTCTTGTAGCAGCCTGAGCTTGCCACCATAGTCTCTGAGGAAATTTGATCTGGCTTGAATTAGCATAGTATTAGGAGAGATAATGTTCTCCTCCCAGTTAATATCAGCTGATACTTGCTCCAACTGACATCCTGCCCAGTCTTTTCATAAGTAAAATCTTCCACTGTCTGGACCTTAAAATTCATCATGTCTTAGTGGAAATGATCTAATGGAGCACATAACAAATTCTCTTTATTCGTTACGCCCACAACACACACAGTGTGTTTGTGCCCACCTGTGTCCCTGGCTGCCCACAAGACTTTGGCCCATGGAGAGACCTGCAAGGGATCTGAGGGAAAGCAATGGGCATGCCAGCCCGCCCAAAGTGGGGGTCATGCCAGGAGGGATCTCTCCTACACAGTTCTAGGATGCAGATCATGTTCCTCTGTCCTTACTCTATCAAAAGATTCACTAAATGTTCACAGGTTTTTTGATCTGAGCAAGGGCTTCCCATCTGATTCCTGTGGATGGCTGGATTTCCTTTCTTCACAGTGTGCTGGTTGTCTCCTCCATCCCTTTCTTGTTCATCAGTCTGGGATACTAGAAGAGCTGTGTGTGGTCCTGGCCAGCTACTGATCCACGCTTGCTCCAGGAGAAATTGAGGTTTAAGGAAAAAGTGTCTGTGTGGAGTGGGACTTATTTTTCTTGATACCAAAATTGTCTGGAAAAATGAAGTTAGGCAAAGAAATGCCTGCAAAAGCCACACATCACCTGAATTCCCAGAAAGGCAATGGTTAGAGAGCACAAAACAATATGTGAGAAAGTATCAGAAGTGGAAAATGTACAATAGCATTTCTAGGCCAGACATGTTTGAAAAATTAAAGCTCACAATCGGTTCTGCCATCCTTTTCTGCCCGGTGAGGTGAAACCTTGTTACAGCCGGGAAACTGCAACACGTGTATCAGACAACGAGGCCCATGGAAAGAATACATACATATGGACAGATTCTTGCTAGATGTTTCACAGATGTTTATTTCTCCAGCCGCATGGCCAGGGCTCTGCCAAGGAACTGTTGCAGTCACCGGACCAAGGGTCCTTCTGCCTGCGCAGGGGAACACAAACCAACCAATGGGAACAAGGCTGAGCAGGGGCAGGGAAACCCCGTGTCTGTGCCCTCAGGGCCCCTCTCCCAGGGCTACGTGGCAGGGGAGGAGACCCCAACACATAAACCACAAGAATCCCCTATGATTTTGTGCAGAGGTGTTTATATGCATTAAATATGATTGATGGCTGATGTTCAACAGATTATAAAAGGAGAATGGACTAGTTTCTGTGAGCTCTTTTAAATAGAAATACGAATTTTAGCACTAGAGAATGGATGGATTTCCACACTGTGGGCATTGTGCTTTTGATTCCTTCTTATCCAGGCAGAGAACTTCATGCTGTTGGTAAGATCCTTGCCTCAAAACTTCCACGGCAAGTCTCTCATTGTTTTTTCAAACAGAAAAATGGCAGATTCCAGGTCTGGCCTGTGACTTAGGATGTCTTTGTTTCCCAGAACAACCTGACCACACAGATTTTTTGCATATATACTGCCTTTTACAGAAACACCATCAGGCCCAGTGACCTCTGCTGCTTGTAACCCTTTTCTGCGTTGCACAATTTTGAACTCTACTACTTCTCTATCTCCTAAACTTGGGATGTATTTTTCAGGTTTATTCTTTTAAATAGCAGTTCTATGAATTAATATGTCTTCTTGGCTGTCACATCTTGTTATAAATCCTTAATTTTGTTTAACATTATACCATTTTACTATTCCTAAAACCTTAGCTACAATGATTTTTTCCCTTTTCCAAGTGGCCGCTGTTTTCTGTCTCGCTGCTTTTTGCTTTTCGCTTTCTCTTTTGCTCACTCCCATATTGGAACTGACAGTGCTGCCGGGTCCGTTGGGGCTGCTCATGCCTGTGCGCTCTTCCCCTCCCATATTGGAACTAACAGTGCTGCCGGGTCCGTTGGGGCTGCTCATGCCTGTGCGCTCTTCCCGGGGTCGCATTTGGGGCCACACAGGCTGGGCTGGGCCACGCCACTCAGCTCCCCGTGCGCCGCCGCCTCTGCTCTCAGCTGCGCTGCTGCTGCCTGGGGCTGTGCCCACGTCTCGTCCGGGCCCCCAAGCGACAGCCCCCCGTGCCCTGCTCCAGCGCATATTTTGGCTAGGCACGGCTCCTCCCTGCCACTACTGCCGCCAGCTGCCGCCCACAGGCCACCCCTCTTGGTCGGGTGTTCACAGGGCTCGCTCCACCACGCGCTGCGCGGGGCTGGGCGGGCTCCCGCCGCGCCTCGCTCCACTGCCCAACACTGCAGCTCACCTCGCTCTGCCCGCATGCGGGAACTGCCTCGCTGCTGCTCTCAGAGCGCTCAGTCCACGTGGCCTGGGTCGCACGGTCCCTGAGGCACGCTTCCCTTTGCCAAGACACAGCTGACATTGTTCAACAGTCGCAGTAATTAAATAATACTCATGAAAATATTCTTCCATCGGCATATATTTTGACTCAAAAATAAACTGTGTCCAAATGGTGTTCCAAAAGTCTTTGGTAAGAATTAAATCCCAAGAAACATAGAAGAAGTT
>NW_008236769.1:12712315-12715353 GCF_000691975.1 Corvus brachyrhynchos | reverse complement strand
GATAAATGTCCATATGCGGCTCTGAGAGCCAAAAGTCTTTCCACGGTTCCTCCATAGTTTAGAGATGGAACAGCAAAACAAAAACAAGAAGAGAAATCCAGAGTTTACTCCCAAATCAGTCGCTGTCCTTAGGGATCAGGGATTGTTCTGCCCGCCTTAACCACCATTTGTTACAGTGCGGATACTGCAACACGTGTATCAGACAACGAGGCCCATGGAAAGAATATATACATATGGACTGATTCTTGATAGATGTTTCAGAGATGTTTATTTCTCCAGCCGCATGGCCGAGATCTGCCGAGGAACTGTGGCAATCATGGGACCCGAGGGTCCTTGCCCGCACAGGGGAACACAAAACAACCAATGGGGAACGAGGCTGACCAGGGGCTGGGAAACCCCGTGTCTCCCCCCAGGGCTCCTCTCCCAGGACCACACGGCAGGGGGGAAGGGACCCTGACAAAACCTGATGCTGAGACTAGCCAGCAGAAAAAGGCACAAGGGCCCTTGTACTGCTGGGAATTTTTGTTACAGCTCTGTGTTGAGAAGGAGGTTTTCCCCCTTTCCTCCAAAGATGACTTTCTTCCTGGTGTCCCTACTTACTGCTTTGCTCCCTGACCTGGATCTCCTCTAGAAAACCCTGTGGGGCAGGGCTGGGACAAATGACCACAAGAGGAGGACAGATTCAGTGAGAGAGCCTGATGTCTTGAAGGTGGTGATGGAGGGAATAGCTGGACAGGTCCAGCCCCCAGAATGGATCCAGACCAAGGACATTCTGATGTGGACAGATATTCCCAACACTGGCCACTACAGCCTCACTCTCCTGCCCATCTGTGTCACAGGGAGGACAGCAGGGGTGCAGTCCTGCTGTGCAGTTTGAGGTGGGGATGACCCTGGAGTGCTGACAGACCAATAAACTGATACAGCTGGCTAAGAATTGTCCATCATTTATGCTAAAAAATAAACAAGGCAAACAGTGCTGAAATGAAACATTTGGGCTCAGCTGTGCTAAGCATTTATGCATGCTCAGCTCACACAGGATGGAGATCTGATAGCTGCTTCTCCTACACAGACAGAGCCATTGGCTGGATTAGGAGCTCTGTGCTGAACTGCTGCCCTCTGCCTTGTTGGATGTTTGTGTGGTGCCATGGGACCCGATGATAAATGTTGGTTGGGAAGTCCTGGATGTCCTGAGCTGGTTGAAAAAGGAGCCTGGTACCACAAGGCACTTTCATGGAGACTGCTGGGCAGCTCAGCCAGGTACAAGCTCAAATCTGAAACACGTCAAAATGACGTTAAATACACTGCTTCCCAGAACATTCATCCTATGAAAATGCTTTGATATTTCAACATTTTGTCCCCAGTCATAACGGAAACAAATACTAAAATATTGGAAATTCCTGTGGGATGAAATTCCTGTGAAGTTCATTTTTGCACTTAGTGAAAGTAAATACAAAAATGCCTTGTGGGTGGTTTTTTGTTTTTGCTCCCTTAATTAAAGTTTCCTGATTTTTCCACAGTGTCAGGGATGGTTTAAAGAGCTTTCTTCCTTCAAGAGTCATTGCACACAAATAGACCTTGAGATTTCCCCATGGTGAGGAGGGAGATGTGCGTGGAAATCCAGATTATTAGTGAGTATAGTCCAAGGGTGGGGAACAAAACCTCCTCCTTGTGTGGTTATGGGCATGTCTTTGCAGAGTGCTGATTGTTGCTCTCTGGTTTGCTCAGTGCTTTGAATCAATGTGATACTGTCAGGAAGAAACAAAGACGTGCATTTTTGATTCATTTTCTTCCTGGCGTATAAAAAATATGGTGCTTTGTTGGAAACCTTCTTGGTTTATTTTTAATAGGAGCGTGGGACGTCAGGAAACATTGAGATTTCTGCCTTGCACAGTGGCAGAATTCATATTCAATGAGGACTGAGGGAAGGCTGCTTTTGGCCAGCAAGGTGCTCGCCAGCCCTGGCACTCATCTGTGGGCTTCTTCCTTTTCCTCTCTGATGCCCAGCTCCAGTGGCATGGCTGGAAAGTTTATTGCTACCTTGTTTGGCAAGAGTTTAACACCAGGCGAGGGCTTTACAAGCAACTGGCATTTTTGGCAGGTTTAGTCAGTCTGCCTCCTGAGATTCCTGGTTTGAGGTCCAAACTTTAATTTTTGTTCTGCCTCAGTGTCCACAAATATTAGTAAGTTGATATGTGACCTTTTGCTCCACAATATGCCTTTTCCATCGGCCAAAGACCCTTAACCTCTCTGAAACTCAGCAGCAAGAAACTCCTTTTACTCCATACAGCAAATAGCATGTGAGTAACAGGGCCATTGTATCTCCAGCTCTCAATATCCCACTCAAAATTCTGCATCTTTGCTGTGCTTGGAGTTTGCAGGTGTTCCTCTGAGGAGGGTAAGTCTGGGGGCGTCTGTGGCATCAGGGTGTGTTGATGCTACCTGGTTTCCCTGCTTTTGCCACTCTTCCAGGATTAGAGCTATCCAAGACCAGTGGGTGTTTCCCAGCTCAGAGCCAAGGCAGCAATTTAGGATGACTGGCACTCAGTGCAGGTGGACTGTTGTCTTGAGCACAGACTATTCCCTAGCGTTTCCAGCATATTAGAAGCCTGTTTATTATGTTTGTCCTTGGAAAGGAAAATGTTACGTATAAGAACAAAGTCCCAGGTTCATAATAGTGGCAAGGCATAAACACAATATTTACAATGTGGCGAGCATGGGGAGACACAGAGGGACATGAACTTAAGCATCTTTGTATGTTTGGTGGGGCTGTGGCCCCACACCACCACAAGTCTGGAGAGGTGACATTTCCAAGTGACTTCAAATCCACTCACACACACAGATTCTCTTGAAAATTGCTGTGCTTCCTGTGTATCTAATTTGGGATTCATGGGTCAGTACTGTGGTAATCTGAGCAAGTGGTTTTGGGTGTAGGCCCTCTGAAGGAACTGGGGTGGCTCCAGAAGGCACGGCTGCTTGTGAGCCCTCCTCTGCAGGCTGATAGGGAGCAGCCTCTCCTCAGGTGGCTGCTGCTGCTGAGG
>NW_008236769.1:12664630-12712189 GCF_000691975.1 Corvus brachyrhynchos | reverse complement strand
GGGGGGCCCAGCCTCTCCTCAGGTGGCTGCTGCTGCTGAGGAACTGACCACTGCAAAGACAACTTATTTAGGGGAAAAGCTGGGAAAGTGATGTGTCCAAGGCAGAGAGACAGCCCAGAGAGTCTCTTTTGGAGGGACAATACCTGCTGGAAGCCAGGTCCTCTGCCAGTAGCACAGAGCTAGGTGGCTCACGGTGATGCCTTCCATGCATGTCTCCACAGCACCCTCCCTCCCCAGCAAACTGCAGTCTGCTTTCCTGAAGTGGTCAGAGCAGTGTCCCCTCAGGACCATGGTGTCAGCAGGTGACAAAGCTGTTTGGCTGCAGACAAGCCATTTGTCTTGTCTCTGCAGAAGAGCCAGCAAACAGAGTTTTCACAAATGCCACTGTGTGCAGGGGAGGTGCTGGCCTGGGAAGTGCACATCACACAGGACCAGTGCAAGTCTAGCAACAACTGACATGAAGCCTCAGCTCTTTTATTAGCCAGAACAGCAAATTCAGTAGAAATGCCCCCTCCCTACAGCCACTTCAGCTTACTAGAATAATCCTTTCCATCTACACAATAGACGAGCTTATACCTGTCTGTTCCAGTCCCCTTGGTTCTCAGGAGCATTTAACTGTAGGAAATGTCAGACAGAAAAGCTATGGAGTCATGTGGAATTATTTCACTGCATGGCAAAATAATTTGAGGCAGACTTACCAAACTGTCAAGACTTTTTTTCAGCCTTGATTCCCATTAAAATGCACCGTGTGGTGTTATTTTAATACAACATGTGCTACAATCCCTCAGTAGCCACGCTGTTAAACTTACAGTACAAAAGTACCTTAATGCTAGCATAAGCACCAAATAACTAAAACTTCTCCACAGAATAATTAAACTTCTCTGAAATGCCATGTGCACGGGGAGATTTCATCCTCAGCTCAGGTGTGGTAGGGCCAGGAGGGTGGATCTGATAAATGAGTGATCCTGGGGAACTTGTGTCCACTGACAGCACCTTCACACACACCCTGAGCCCATTGCTGCTGTGATCCAGCCATGAGAAAAGTGGTTGTACCAAGTCCCTTTCAAGTCACTTCACTTTTTTCCTACAGTTTTCTATTCAGTACCCAAGAACTAGTTGCTCTTTTGTGCAAGAGTCAGTATCTAACATGATAAAACTCTAATCTTGATTGACTTCTGGAGAGTTAATATTAACTAATGGTTCAGAGAAGGGAGACATTGCAGAGGAGATTAATAGAAGTCACACTGTGCTGCTGGAGATTTGTTTTCATGTTTGTCTTGAGACTGCTACTGTTTAAGTTTCAGTGTTTTCCCCAGACACAAAAATAGTAAATAGTTAAAGCATCAGAACAACATACACATTACAAGAATAAGAGGAATGGAGACGTGGCTTCTTAGCTGGATGCAAGTGGTGAGATATTGGTATGCTGAGAATGAAGATTTTGTCAACAAATTCAAAGAGCCCAGGGTTGGGGGATGACTGACACGGCCAACACAGCCTTGGGAACACACTTCAAAAGGTGAATGCATGGGACGCTGCCAGGCACGGTGAGAGAAGACAAGTAGTAGCAGCTATTGCTGTCTGTGAGATTTTCCTAAGGGAACCAGATGGTTGGGAGGTGAACAGTGAGTCCCCAGTCTTGCTCACACAAGCCTTCTCCAGGACAGCCCCTCTGCTCCCCCCACTCTAATGGGCACTGGGTGTGCATGTCGAGGGTTGTGCTCAAGTGCTCAAAAACAATGTGTCTTTCTCCCCTGTGTATGGACAAGCCCAGCTGAACAATGTTTGGAGCTGTATAAACTCACTAAAATAAGTAAGAGTGGAGAAAGCAAAGCTGATGCTGATGGCTGTGAAAGAAACTTTAAGAAAAGTCTTTTAATATAGCTGTTCCTCCCTCAGGCATTGAGGAATTTGCTCCCTGTTTCTTTAGCTTCCCTGGTGTGCTCTGGTGTGTGATTCAGAGCAGACCTGTTCCTCCATGTACACCTCACCCTATTCCAGCCTGACAGACTGAGCAGTCCATGGGGTGATAGAAACAACTCCAGGAGAGACTGTCCTACCTGGGGAGCTGCTCCTGCTGCACTCTGCATCATTCCTTGTATTAGATTTGGCTTTGAGAAGCCACCCACTGCCTCTTGAAGGTTTCACTGACTATCCCATATGCATCCTTCAGCTGGAGACCCTTCCCAAATATCTCACAGATCCCCCTGAGAGAAACCTCCCTGTGAATCTACACCTGGAGCACGCCTGTCCCTACAGTGAGTGTGCATCCCTGTTTCTTCCTCACCTTTCCTGCTGGTGGGCTTTAAGTTATTGGGACCCATCCTGTAGGAGCTAAACTTATTCTTTTTCACAGTGCGAGGAGCTTTGCAAATGCAGAACACGTCAGAGAATGAGCAGAGGTCAGCTGGCACTGAGCTGGGTGAATCAGTCACCATGCACATTCTTCTTTGTGGTTTGTGCTTCCTTTTATCACAGAGAAGGTAGTTTTTGTTCCTGAAGCAGGGGGAGACTGCCTGTAGTACTACTGGTATTTGCTTAACTACCTTCCTGCGAGTGTAAATCGTCCCTCTTTCTTTCTCTCTATGGGGGTAAAACACTCAGCAAATCCCCTTTTTCAAACCAGGGATCAGGTATATCAGCAGGCACAAAATGAATTTCGCATTGAGTTTGGATCTCCTCCTCTGCAGGGGTCTCTGGGTCTGCTAAACTTTCACACTTGATGGCTGAAGTCTGCTTGTGATTAAAGGGGAAAATGAAAAGCAGACGGCAGAGGTGAAAGGTGCAGATTGCTCTGTTTTACTGCCCTGGGAGTGAGGGGGGTTGGTATGCAGGCCACTGTAGAGAAGCTCAAAAATTTCTTCCCTATTTCAGAGACTGAAGGGAGCAGCCCATCTTGCAGATGGTGTTGATGAAGGGGCATGTTCATACTGGCCAATCTCAGGATGCAGCTTTAGCAGCACAGCAGCTTCTCTGTAGAGGGAGCTGGGGCAGAAAAGCTGGGTAACAAGTGCCCCGTATCACTCTCTCAGTACTGGCCAGGGGGATAGATAGGCACCTGCTGGGGCAATAAACCCAATCTGTACCCTGTCCAAACTGTACCCTGGGTGGAAGTATCAAAGGAAAAGTGAAGCAGAGGAATCAATAAAGTAGTGAGTGATGCGTGCCCAGAGTCTTGTCACTTCTTCCAGAGGAGATATCTGAGACCCTGTGGAAAAGTGTGACATCTTGCTGACTTTAGTAGTCCTGGTAGGAGCTGGAGGGAAAAACTGGCTGATGCAGTTGTCCAGGGTGATGGAGTGGGAGGAACAGACACCAGAGAGATACTTTGGTACCCGATGAATCAACCAAAGTGGCAATATTTGTAAATAGAGGTGGAGAACAGGTTCTATCCTCCACTCTCCTTTCCAAACCCTCCTGGTTCACTTCTCCCAGCCTGGCTGTGTGCTGAGGTCGAGTTGGGACTTGTGTTCTATCTGGGCTCAGTGACTGCTGACTTCAACCCAAGAGCTGAGTGAACCCACCCCATCTGGCCAACACAGCCATAGCCTCGCAGCCCTGGGGCCATAGTTCCCAGTTCAGGTCTTATTGCATTCCTGAAGGAACATTCCCAGCTTGGAGGATGAAGCAGAAGCCAAATTACAAGGGCGAAGCTGAGAAGTTTGGATTACACAAGCAAAGCAAACCTTTGCCTTGACTTTTGTGCTGGGCATCAATCACCAAAACAGAGGAATGTTTTTGCATGAGTTAGAAATCATTACCAAACCTTCCTGGACAGGCACAGCCACCACTCTTGTCTTCCTCAAAAGATGGGCCTGCTGATGACATGGGATGTCTCTCTGCCTCTCTGTCTTCAGCCTGGGAGGGGGGTTTTGAGCATGTTAAACCACTGTGTTTTCACAGGCTCTCTGAAGTGCACAGCCCGAGAGATCCTACTCTGGGGATCAGACAGACATTCTGCTCGCATCAGTAAATGAAGAGGTGAGAAATTATTAAGAGGATTATCTGCTGGTCCAAAAGCTGTCTGCTGGGGCAGCCAAAACACTGCTGCTAGTTCATAAGCTTCCTCTTGTATTGTCTGCAATTTCATAATTTGGGGATTCAGAGTTCATAGGGGAGTTAAACCGGTGAAGCAGCAAAAGAGCAGATTTCTGAACAAGACCTCTGAAAGAAGATAAAATTAAGAATGCTGTCAAAATGTCATTTGCTGTCATTATCCATGGAGCCAAATCAGAGAACAGACCGAGAAGGGTCAGGCCAGGACTCTGCCAGGTAACTGCAAGAGGCACAGCTGAACGGAGCAGCCCCTCTTCCCACCCCTTGCTCCACTCTGTTTGTGGAGGGCTAAGCAGATATCTGACATTTTCTGAGGCTCTGAAATATTTGCCAAAAGGGTATTCTGGCTGAGTTGGAAAAGTGCCAGGCCTCACAGAGGAGGCTTCAGCACCTCTCCTACCCACCTCTCCTCCCTTCTGTCAGCTGTCTCTTGTTTGAGGTCCCGGGATATATTCGCTCAGGACTTTGCCCCATAGCTCAGCAATAGTCCTCTGAAGCCTTTTACTTCTGAACCAGTCTATATTTCTTGTTCTCTTAGACAATATAAAACCAAGGGTGCAATTTACTCACGTTTCCACAGTGGTTCCTGCCAGAATAAAGAGAAGTAAAATTTGCCCTGTTGCTTGACTGCTTGCTCCCAGCCTGAGATCCTGGATCTGCATTCCCTTGAGGGCAAGTGGAGACATTTAGACCCCATGTTTAGCTTAACTTGTGGGTACAAAAAAAAAAAAAAAATCTATATCTATATATAATAAAAAAAAAATCTGATCTAGGCTGTCTGGCACTCCAGAATTCAGGGCTATGAAGACCTCAGAGCTTGGTTTCCTAATTATATATTGTCTATATATGAAGCTGAGACAGGAAGCAATGAACATAAATTAGAGGAGAAAAACAATTCAGACATTAGGAACAGTAGAAAGGCAGTGAAACATCAGTGGCATTAACTGTGGGATCTACCATGGAGATCTGTGGGAACAGATTAAATCTCGTCTTCACAGAATCATGGAATGCTTTGGGGTGGTAGGGACCTTTAAAGGTAATCTAGTCCAAACCCCCTGCAATGAGCAGGGGCACCTTCAACTGGATCATATTGCCCAGAGCCCTGTTCAACCTGATGTTGAATATTTTCAGGAATGGGGCATTGGCTAGCTCTGTGGGCAGCATGTTCCAGTGTTTCGCCACCTCATTGTAAAAAATTTCATCCCTGTGTCCAGTCTAAATCTGCCCTCTGTCAGATTAAAACCATAACCTCTTGTGCTACTGCAACAAGCCATGCTAAAATGTCTGTCCCCACCTTTCTTATAAGCTCCATTTAAGTACTGGAAGCCCACAATAAAGGCGTCTTGGAGCTTTCTCTGCTCCAGGCTGAACAACCCCAACTCTTTCAGCCGTTCCTTATAGGAGAGGAGCTCCAGCCCTCTGATAATTTTCGTGGTATTCTGGTGGACTTGTTCTAGCAGGTACCTCTTATGCTGGGGACTCCAGAGCTGGATGCAGCTGTGCAGGTGGGGTCTCACCAGAGCAGAGTAGAGGGGCAGAATCTCCTCCCTCACCTGCTGCCCACAGAGATGATCTGGTGTCCATGCAAGCCTTTCTTTAGGTCCATAGGACATTCCTACCAACCTACATATGTTCTACAAATGGGTCTACAAACATTCATTAGTTAGTTGGTGATGCCCTAAGGCATCACTATAGAGCTATAATAAATCCTTGAGTGTCCAGGAATAGACTTTGCAAGACAATAATTACTTGACAATTCCCAAGTAAAGGCATTTGGGATTTCCTCTTTGTGCTGGAAAATAAACTGTTTAATTAAAAGGAAGAGTGGAATTAAAATGATAGAGATGAAAAGACTCTTCAGTAGGTCAGACTGTAATTGGTTTCTTAGCTCACTGTGGTTCAATGAACTCTCCTGCACTCAGTGGCTCAATTAGCTCTGAGTACCTAGGGCAGTTTTGCAGCATTTCCTAGCTAGTGTAGTGAAAAGGTTTAAAATAGAAATATCTAGAAATATCAGAGGCTTTCTGTTTTGCTTTTCCTACTCAGACTCAGGGAGGGGGTATAAAGAAGAAGAAGAAAAACTCTGGCATTTTGGTGTATCTCTTGGAATGATGATGTTTAGACATTTGCTTAATCTTATCAGGCCAGCCTGAATGTTTGTTGTGCCTGTGTTCCCTCACACGATTACAGAAAACAGCCAGAGTGGTGGAAATTCTGAGATGATCCTACCAGAGCAGACACAGGCTGAGCTGGCTGTCAAAGACCGTCCTACACTTCCTCTCTGCCTGGCTTCTGGTTTTCACCACCAAATTCAGGTGGGATTTGAAGGTGATCCTCATTCTGTAGAATCCCACAAAGGGGAAGATTTTGGCTTTCTCTGACTTCAGTGGGGGACCTGTGGATCCACGGTTGGGAGCACGACTTTGGTGCTTCCCTTGCATCCAGGACCCTCTCACAAAATACGGCAATTCTGTGTTTCCCTGAATTGTAACTCCATCAAAGTATGAAAAGCAAAATGAGAAATCCTCAGATATCTCTAGACATGCCAGTCCTTTCTCGCTGGACTGAAGATCTGTCAGCAGAGACAAAAATCCATGCCTGCATGCAGTAGAGTGTCCCAACCTGGAGTGCTTCAATAGCTTTAATCAAGGTCCCTCGGTGCTGGAAGTTTGAGAGGTGATAATCAAAGCATCAAAAGAAGAGACAAGTTAGTAGGGTGAAAAGATACTTTTTAGATTACTTTATCTAGATAGAAATATTTCAACAACTATTTGGACACACAGAGCAGATCTGAAGGACATAAATTCCCCCCTAATGGGTCAGGTCAGCTGCACAAGAAGGGCTGTGTGCCCTGCAAGCTGATTCCAGCTTCACCTGTCAGACATTTGCCCATGGCAGATTTACATTGATCACCAGGGAGGGGCCTGTGCTTGCAGCCCCTGTCGGACAGCAGGGAATTAAAACAGGCAGAGACCCTGGAGAAAGCCTGCTGTGGGACAGGAAGAATAGCAGCATTCATTGCTTTGAGGGAACCTGGCAGGATGGGCAGCTCCCCCTGTATCTTGGCACTCCTGATCCGGGGACCCTGAAGAACTGAAGGGAAAAGAAAGAGAGGAGAAGAAAAAAAAAACCCCAAACCTCTATTATTCAGACTTTTAGAAACCTCCATCAAAGGGTTGGTTTGTGTTTTGGACATGTCTCAATGTAGGTTGTCATTAGTGACTGGCTAGCTATACTTGAATAGATGCAAGTGACAATCCAGAGCCTTTTCCCAGCCTTTTTTTTCACTCCAGTATGTAGGAAAAAAAGGTTCACTGCAGTCTAAAATACATCTGCAGATGGTGTATGCTCTCCTTGGCTCCAGCTGGGGCTCAGAGTGAAACACCACAAAATGCCTATTGTTACCAGCACTTTCTGCCCTGCTATGGTAAGAAGCTCTGCTTGGTCTCAGCAGATTTGGATCCTAGTTCCTGGCCCTAATGTTTCATGTGAACTTTTTGGATGGCACACCAGCCTTTCTGAAGTTTGCCAGTTTCTGATTATAGGCTGGTTCTTGGGAACAAGAAACAGACCAATTGTCATCCTGCCCCAAATGTGGGCTGCATCCCAGGACCCCTGAGGTCAGCAGATCAGCAGCAGTGGATGTTAGAGGGAGTATGAAACCACAACAACTCTGCTGAAGCCCTTGAAAGGTGAGTAAAGTTCATTGCCCTTCCACTTCCAGTAAGTCTGGAACTTGGATCTTGACCCACAGAAGCATTTAGGTCCCTGACTCCCAGTGGTTTTCTAGCAGGTTAGGAGCTGAGTCCCTAAATAAGTGGTGGCTGTGAGCCGAGTCTCTCAGTGTGTTCAGATGTATCTGACATTGCTTGTGTTGTTGTTGTATATCAAGGTCCTGACTGGAATCTGGGCTCCTTGAAATAGAGACAGAGACACACAGGCTGGGATTGAGGCAGCCAAACAGTGTGGGTGCCATATCAGAGTTGCAGACAATGGAAATGGTACAGAAAATACAGTTTCTGTGGAGTGGGACGTCATGAAGTAGTCACCTAAAGCTGATCTTCTGTGAAAGTGTCTTTCTCTTCATCAGCTGCAAGGGAAGTTGGAGTTACATCCATGTTATTGGTATCTAAGTTTAGGCAGGGGTTGTCTCATCCAGAATGGGAAGCAATTCCTTCCTCAAATAGGTAATCATGCTGTATAATCAAGACAGATTGAGCTGCACTGTGAAAAGCAGAGGCAGTGAATTTTAGTTAAGGCTCAGCCAGCAGACCCAGGAGTTGGCACCAGCTGTGACAGTCAAAGTCATTAGCCACTCCTGAAACCTTGGTGTCTCTGGTTTTCTCTCTGATCCTCTTCCCCTCTCTCCTCTTGCTCTCTGGCTCTGTTGTTTTGACTACCTGAAGTGCATACTCTTCTTTCTTGCAGCCTTTGCCCAAAACTCTAGCAAGACACTTTATTTTTGGTTGCCAACATCTTTGGTGCAGATCAACAAGATTTAGAAACCTAATTCTCCAGTGGTAGCAAATGGGAACATTTCACCTGACCTCAAAAGGTTTTTAGATCAGCCGAGGCTGAAGCCTTTTATCTTCTGTGATGTACTTCAGAGAGAGATGGCAAAACATGAAAATATTTGCTGAGTTTTGTTTTATGGGTTATAGGAGGCTTTTCATTCATTTCTGAGTTGTCTGGGGTAAACCCTAAACCATCAGTCTGCACATGTTCTGCTCAGATGACGTCAGAGCAGATGGTGACAGAATATTTTCACTTCAGCCTCTCCATGTGCACTCAGGCAGTTCAGCTCCATAGACCTTGATCCCAGCCTGGGCCTGTGGCCATTCCTGCAATACACATGCTAGATAATAGCACATTTTCTTTTCTCACATCAAATGCTGGGTGTGTTTCTATCCCTTAGATAGACTTTATAGTGTTTCTATTTCCCTTTCCCCCATAGTACTGATTATCCCAGAAATAGATAGGCACTGGAAAGCTGTGTTCTGGACTGAACTATTTCTGTGTTGCATCTGGCATTATGACTGGATCCATTTTTGGGAATGTGATAATTCTGTGTTTGCCCTTGTACTAAATTTTCTGTCTTTAAGTCTTATTTTTTTCCCCCTACAGGCACTGGATTGATTGTTTTTTCATCATTTTAAGTGCTTCTTGTTTGAACTGTTTTGTTCTCATCTTCATCGTTCCACTTGTGCATCTTTCTGCCTCTCTTTTTTGTTAACTTCAGCTGTGTCACCCACCCTGGTCTCACAACAGGGGCTAACAGCTGAACCTCCTGCAGTTAAAACACAGTGACAGTGGGACCCCGTGCTCTTAATGAAAAAAAAAGAAGATAAAGGCTGTCTTTAAGCTTAGCCCTGCCTGAAGAGAAGCTCAAACCCTGGGTGAGATGCTCACCTGTTAATCACACCAAGATTTCAGCACTCTGCAGTTATTCTGGAAGGATGTGAAACTTCCCCAGGATGAATTTGATACAGAAAACTTTGGTGCCTTTCTGGGAAGAGCAGTGCTTCCGTGTTGGGTTTTCTACCCAGATGAGTGTGGGATGGGGTTAGCTAATGCCTGTGGAGATGATGGCATTGGTGTTTCACTTGTATTGTTTGTTTCAGGTAAGATATATCTGTGGTTAGGACAGAGCCAAACACCAGACAAGACACAACCAAAATGAGTGCCCAGTGGCCAGAATGGGCTGGAAATGGAGTGGTCACAAAGGGGCAACACAAAGAGTCACCAGGATCCTGGACTGCAGGGGTTTACTGTCCCTTCCCCGCACGGCACGCAGCCATCACCAGAGCACTACACTGCCTGCATTGATCACCAGGACTCAGCCTAACAGTTCTGCAGATTTCTTTTGGAGCTGTTTTCCCCAGTTTGGCACTTCTCTGTGTTTCAAGCAAACTGGGCAAAACCATAAAGTTCCAAGATGCAAAAGACATGACATGGTCCATGGGGAGAGGAGCTGGATCTCCTTGCTCCTCTCCAATTGCTGCATAAAAGGGATATCAGGGAGAAAAGAGTTCCTGCCTGAGGCAGGGAGAGTGACCCTTCTGAACAGCTAATACCATCCCAAATACATGACCTGCAGTCTTTGGAACAGGCAAGGCTGCTCCAGATTTTCCTATTTTCTTTCTCTAGAACATAAAACAAAAAAGGAAGACAACCCTTTGCCATACTCCCAAATGATCTACTAAAGTTCATGAAATTGGATCAAAAGGTGAACACAGCTGAGCTGTGTCTGCTACTGCTTTGTCACCATAAATGACCTGGAACCACAGCCTGCAAGTGTTCAGTGTGGGGCAGGGAATCTCACAGGACTGTTGGGCAATGGCACTATTAGGGGCTAAAAAGTAATGGATTGCTTATTCAGGATGCTGGTGCAGGGATAATTTCTGGGGTATTTTGCCACCTATGAGCTGATATTGACTTTTCAGTTTACTTCCCATGGGAAGGTAACTTCAGTCTCCAAGAACACTGCAACATCGGAGGCTCCAGTATGAACTTGGGGCATCCCCTGACAAGGGACACAGGATCTTGTCCATGATTTGCAAAACTCTTTCAGATCCTTGAAATGCAATTGTTATTTCAACACTATTGTGAAATCTCAAGGGTCGTGACTGAAAAAAATAATTGGCTATATGGAAATAAAGATGAGATATTTCAGTAGATGACAGGACTATCTGGCATTATAATAATAACAACATTTTAAAGACTAGATAAACAGGAGCCATGGGAAAGACATAAACTCTTACATTTCAGGGCATAACTATTCTGTGTCAGGAAGTAATTCTCTCTTTAGGCCATTTGTTCTGTAACTGGTGGCTGCAACTGGAGCTGGACACTGTCAGAATCAATAACCCATGGCAGAGGCACCTCTGATTGTTTGTTCCTTCCATGTTTTGCAATGAATTCATTGGGATAAACAAGCTTTTGTTTTCCTCTTGAAAATTTGACTACCTCCCCACTCCTTGTATTCTCATAGTTTATATTCTTCTTTGCACTAATTGCATGCTTTCAGTCAGCATGTTTTAGCTTTCCAAGACCGTAAGCCATGACTTGGGGGCACAGTCACATTTACATCCCTTTACAGATGGCCTGTTTCTAGCACTGTCAGTCCTTGGGTTTTATTTTTTGCTGTCTTTATGCTGAAGGACAGACACTGTTCAGTGGGTCTTTGTGATTCTAATCTTTTTCATACAGTTTGAGAAGCAATGAACTTGAAAAACAAGATCCCTTTTTCCTGCGAGAGAAGGCACCTGAATTTAGGCCTGTCTCTACCACCCACTAAGGATGTGCGTGACAGTTTAGAGAGGGCTGAGAGCAGCGTGTTTGTGGTTGCTGTAATGCCCTTTGTTGTTTCCATATAACTCCCATTTCTGTGGGCACCATCTGTTTGTTGGGAACTTTTTTTTTGCCCTGTCATTGCAGGCTTCAGGAGCTGCCATCTTGCCAGGTGGCACCTCTATTTGCTGCTGCTACAGCAGCTCCAGCAGCAGGTGCAGCTTGTGGGATAATGTAGCTTTGTGGCAGCCCATTACAAGCCATGGCCCATTCAGGGACTTGGATGGGGTTATTGCTTTAGCTCAGCTCTATTTGAGACGTGGGCATTGCTTCTGAAGTGCCCCTGGCAGCTGACTTCTCACTTTGATTTATGCTAACCTTAGAGCTGCTGGTAATTACATGCATGTTCTTGTATTCAGGAAATTTTTGCAGTCGCCAAGGAGAGGGGACTTCTTCATGCAACATGAATTGTTCATTTTAATGGGCATCTCAGACACTTTGGGGCACATGAAAAGGCCTGCCTGTGTGCTCCTTCTTGTCATGGAGGAAGGGCTGGTGGAAGAAGAATTGATAATAACACTGCAGCTCTGATCTCTAAGAGTTTCAGTACTAATTTGCTGGTGTTTCATCAGCCAAAATACTGTGTGCAGAGCAATGGGTTTGCATAGTGTGATTCTGTGGCTCATTAGCCTAGTTGGACGACTGGCTGTGATTTGTTGTCTTCTTGACATCCCTTACAAATAATGCAAGGGGAAGAGCAGCCAACGCACATTTTTTCCATGGCACTTTATTTACCTGAACTGAATCCAAAGGGTCACATCAGAGAAATGGTCAACAATACTTTTCATACTGGTGCCTCCTCTGTGAGTGCCCTGAAGATATCATTGAGCTGGTGTCTTACATGGGAAGATTTGTTCTGATCTGGGCAGTGACCACTAACGTTTCTCTCCTAAGCTACCAGGCATTTAATATTTTAGATAACATTTCTTCTGGTAGACTCTCATTGGCTTTTTTAATTTTCACGTGGTGGTGAAAAAAGATCAGATGCAGATAACAGAGGAAGAGGAAGAGGAAGGGTTTTTCTGGCCTTAGCAGCACAGGGAAGCCCAGAAAGCTTTGGATTAAGTCCTTTATGAATTTTCATTTCTCCACAGTGTTTAGGTACACATTAATACATGGAAGGTATATTAAATGGGCTGTAAGCAGAGTTCATGATTCCACTAATAAAGGTCCAATAAAGACATTAACCAGTGTGAAAAGATGTGATCATTCTTTCACTGTGGAAAGATGTGATGGTTCCCTCTGCCCATGTGTGCTCATTTTATAAAATCGCTTGGCTAATTGCAAACCAATTTTGAGAGAGGAGGGGAGAACTCCAATACAATAAACATCCTGCAAGTTCTTTGGAACCTCATGGCTGAGTAGAGAATAGAGATGCACGTCAGTGTTCTGAAAATGGTGAGAAGAGGCCAAATTTTGTCAGATCCAGTCTGTCCATAGGCAGATGGCTCAGGACAGCCATGGTGTGTTTTGCTGCTTGTCCAGGAGGGTAGATCGGAGGGCATGGGGGGAACAAGAGGAGTTGCAGGGGTTTGTGTTACCAGCACAGGCTGCGTGTTGAAGTGAAACCACATTTCCTCAGTCTCGCTGTTCATGAAACAGCTTCCTGAACATGGGCAAAAGAATGTATTTTTCCCTTGTCTTGTGCACGAAATCTCCTGAAATGTTTTGTCTCAAATTGGCTCGAAACTTTTAGTGTGCAGCAGATATTCAGAGCATAACATTTCAGCCCACACAGTTAAATCTGGCAAAATAGGATGTTACTGAAAGTAGGGCCTGTCCAGGATCACTCAGGAGGGGACTGAGAGCTGAAAGGGACCAACTCTGCTACTTGTTTCACCCAGGCCTGGCTACTTCTGCAAAATGTCATTGAATTTCTGGCTATTATGGCCATCCTCTGCTCCAGACAGATAGGTCTGAGTTTAGGTAATAGAAGTTTACCAAAGCAGAAGTGTACCAATGCCCTTCAGAAACCCAGAGGTACTGCCTGCGGTGTTTCACTGCCAGCAGAAGGCAAACCTGGGGGCACGGTATTGTTTTGGTTGAATTCTGAGTGTGTAAAAACAAATGTGCCAGAAACACCAGAGAAGGAGAGAGGAGGTAACAGCAGAAAGACCCAAGCTGCCAGAATCAGCTGTGCACATAACCCCAACTGACCACAAAGAGGATGTTTTGGGTGTAGATGTGACCAGAAGAAGAGACCAAGAAGATAGGGAGAGGCTCTTCTTTACTCTTTGATTCCCACTATACCCAGAGAAAAATGGGAGCATGACCTTACTCTGCAGATAAACAAGACTGAGTCAAAACCACTCAACTTAATTTTCAACTTCATTACCGTCTTTCATAATGGAAACATTTCTGTGATCAGAACTATCAGCTCTCTACTGTGGCCAAATTTTGCAGTGCAAATTGCACTGCATTTACATACACATGAAATATATATGTATATAAAATAAAATAAAGCCATTTTGGACTAGCCATCGCTTCACAGGTTTTTGAAAGAATTCTACTTCAATTTTAGTTTATTCCCATTTGTCATGTTGGGTGAGACACGTGTGATCAAAAGTAGATGCATGGACATAGATATTTTCATCTGAGCCAGACTGTTGGGCTGCCTTTCTGTTTGTTTATTTTTTAAACATCCAGGGTATAATTCTACTCATCTTAAAATAGAGCTTTAGAGTAGGTCAGACAAGTGCCTCCTCAAGGATCATCTATTGACAAACCTGAGGGTGGCCAGCTCTACCTTGTAGGCATCTGAATTAGGTGAAATGAATTCCTCTCTGACTGATCACCAGGTACATGGCACATAACTCCTGTGCTGGAGTGGGTGGTCTGATCTTTCAGGCCCTGAGCTGAATGACAGGGCTGTTTGCAAGTGGTTTCCATGAGCTCCCTGTAGTTTTCTTTGCAGCCAAATGTTAGCCTTTCATGCCTGAGATGGTGGTGGGACACTCCAGCCATGACTGTGTGCCTGTCTTTCTGCAGGAGATGTGTGTGATGTGTCTCACTTCTGCATTTTAGCAATCCAGCCACTGACCCTGGGCACCGTTTTGCTCTCTGTGGAATGGCTGGTGCCACTGGGTTTGGAGTATTGTCCCTTAACCCAGCTCTAGCAGGCTTGCAAAGGAAGGAGGGTGGTGTGGTGAAAACACCCCACTGTGTGGCAGGAGATCTGAGCTTGACTCTTCACTCTGCCACAAAAAAATATCACTGTTGGTCTTGGGTGCGTTTCTTACACTCTCTTCTCCACCACAGCTCCCCCACCTGTAAAAATGTGAAAGATTTTTACCTACATGGCTGAAAAGTGAGGACCTCATAACTGGAACTCGAGGAACCTAGAGGGAAACTCTGGTCTGGATTTGCTCATGACAAAGCATCTACAAACATATTTCTGCCAGTGCCTGGCAGAGGAGCAGTGTTCAGATTTCTGCTTAAATAAGCTCTTTCATCAGATGAAAGAACATACCAGGAACTGGTCAGCAATATTCTCTGCAGAGTGGCCCCTGGAAGGGGAGCGCAGACCAGGGAGATAATGGCTTCCAGGTAAGGAGAAGGTGCAGAGCTGCGATGAGATGGAGCTGGTAGCAGAGAACTGACCCAGGGAGCTCCTCACTCCTGAATAATCCCAGTTAGCAGCTTCTGGCCACCTCTGCAGGGGGACAACAAGGAGAATGCAGCCATTGCTCTTCACTGTGCTGGTGAATATTGAACAATAACCAGTGCCATAAAGCCTTTGACTTTAGCTGGCATGAATCAAAGGCTTTGGTCAGGTTGGCCTTGGAATTGTTTAGGATGAAATTGATTCCTTTTAGCCTTCGAGAGGGTCCAATTTAAGCTGTTTAGCTGAGCAGTGTGGAAAATACAGCAGTTTAGCTATTATGTGGTCAAACTGGAGAGAAGACGCCATTTACCGATATTGCTGGATCCATAACCTCACATCCTCTCGGAAACACCGTTCTTATTACACTTTCTATGACTGCTGTTGTGGCCACCAGCGATGAAAATCCAGCCTGTTTTATCCATCATGTTTCTTGGCTTCCATGCTGTTTATAAGTCTTATACACCTTGGTACATTTGCTGCACATGTTCGTCGCAGGGTTTCCACTGCAAGCAGAAATGTGTGAGTTTTGAGACAGCAGGGCAGGAAACGCTTTTGGAAGGTGTCAGTGGCCTTATAGTTTGTAAAGATAAATGTGGCCACAAAAGCTGTCATGAAAAGAAAGAAATAATTTCTGAGAGACTGACTGCTTGTTCTTTTAACCCTAGAGCTTTTTAGCCTGGATACAGTAGCATCTTGTTTTACTGCAGATGTATAAAGATTATATGAATATATACAATAATCTGTTTTCTTCACTGGACAATCTCTTTGCCTATCCTACCTGAGGCATGGTTCCTTCCAGCAACACTGGAAATGACTGGTTTGTGAAGCCAGGACAGTCTGAAAACAGAGGCTCATTTTTTCCTGAGATGCATTTTACCTCAATTCTCAGCTGCCATGACATTGTAGAGAGTATGAATTTGTGAGGTTTATATTGGCTGAGAATCTGACCTAAATTTTGGACAATGGATTATATAGACAAAGGAAAATGTTAATCTATGCTGCTTTCTGGGAGGAAAAGAACATTTCTCGCTTTACCGCTTGGGAGCTGTGGAGGTACTTTGAGGAGCAACAAGATAAAATTGAGAAAGGAAAATTTGGGGTGACTGCTAATAAAGTGAGGTGTTAATCTTTCCCCATGAGGACATCATGATGATTTCTCAGCAACATGCAGAGTGAAAAGAAAAGAGATGGAAATGGTGAGGTAATAGAGAAGGCATCTTGGTTCAATGGTTACTGGTTTCATTTGGAAGAACAGGAGAACACAAGTAAAACATGAGTCCTTTTCCAGAAGAAAATAACCATGTGATGCGATTCTGAGGCTGGACTGCCAGCACTAATTGCTGCCTCAAAGGCATAAACCCCCCTGCTTTGAGCAACTGCCCTCCTTGACAGGATGAGGACTTCTCCTGCCTTACCA
This sequence comes from Corvus brachyrhynchos, assembly GCF_000691975.1. Lineage (NCBI taxonomy): Eukaryota > Metazoa > Chordata > Aves > Passeriformes > Corvidae > Corvus > Corvus brachyrhynchos. Next base: position 12,695,762 of record NW_008236769.1, on the reverse strand, counting down.
AAATGAGCAGGATGGTTTCTTGGCAAGGAATTTTATACCAGGACTGGACAGAGCAGAGAAGAAGCATAACCCTATCCTGGCAGACAAATAAGCCTGGGTGATCTTAGAGGCAGCTTCCATCCCTGTTTCCCCCATTTTGCTCCAGAGTGGTTAAACCTCAAAGCGGTCAGTATTTATCCAAACACTTCTATTCTGAAAAACTGGGCTTCTGGCAAGTTTTCCTGCCCTCCCTTGGGCTAATGGTTGGAAGTGCTGTGAGGGCACCACTGTGTGTGATGTCTCCTTACTCCCACTTCTGGCACAACTCTTAGGAAGTGCAAAACCATGCAAAGAAATACAAATAAAAGGCCTTGTGGCAAGATACATCAGGCAAAGTCAGTCTGAGAGTCCACAGAGGATTTACTTGAAGCTCTTTATCCCTGACATTGAAGCCAGACCCTGTCCCTGCTATGGATGTTGCGGGTACAGTGCCCATGGCTCTTACCCCTGGGGCAGACCCTGCCCTTGGCTAAATATGGCACGAGGGACATTGCCTTCTCCATGGCTTCTCCCCCTACTGATGGAGGTGGGCTTTCCTCCATAGCCTAATACACTGCCCCTAAAGTCACAAGAAACACAAATTAATGTAGAATTTTCAAAACAATAACTTAATTTCCTGAAAATAGATATAAGCTTTTCTATTTAGACTTCTGGAGAATCTGGAAAAAAACCCCAAGATGTTTGACTATTAATCAATATGGAGTTAAAATTAGCAGTCTCTCCTGCAATAAAAGCTTTGTTATAATCATCATGGAACATGATCACGTACTCCCAACACTCATGTCTGTCTCTATTTAGTGCAGGGTTGGGAGGCATCAACTTATTCTCTGGCTCTGCCAAAGCAGGTCTCTACTAGAGATTGATACTGCTGCACTTCATGGTGCTTTGAATGAGCTGGGTGTGCCCATACCAGAGTTGTCTCCAACCTGGCAAAGGGAGCTTGTCTGTCCCAGTGACAAATAGCTCCTTTTTCCAAGAATGACGGTTTGGTGCCATGGGGAATTGTCTCCTCCTTCCCAGAAATGATGACTTGTGTGAACAGCAGTAGCTCCTCCACAGCCAAGGATGTGCAGCACCTAAAGCTGGTTATGTGTCAGCTCTGTTAGAAGAGTTTTCGCTTTATGAAATGGTTTATTTTATCAAAACGTAATTTAGGTGATGTTTAAAACAACCAAGCCTCCATCTTGGTTGGGACCTTTGATTTCAGTGGAGCATCATGACAATGACATGGCGCTCTGAGGGACAAATCTACGAAAAAACAATGGCCATGTTGGTTGGGCAGGTGACAAGGAGTGGCTGACAGGCATGATGTGCCATGGAAAAAGAGCAGGGATAGCCTAAACCTGTGCATTTGTTTGGACAAGAATAACCTATGGAGAGAAAAATGGGCATTACTGATAAAACATTGTCTGGGGACAAAGAGCTGGGTTAAATACCATTGCTGGCACAGGCTTTGGGTGTGCGCCCAAGAATAAATCATGGGACCTCCCGCCCTGGTTCTCAGCCCAAAAAATGGAGATGTGGCAGAGGGCAAGAACAGCCCCTTTCCTTTACCCTGGCTTTATGTGTCAAACCAGCGCTCCTGGGGGAAGGGGCTGCATCAAGCACGATAGAGGCTTGTTCCTTTTCCAGCATGGCTGTGCAGCAGACACAGGTTGTGCTACCCGAAGGCCTCTTTCAAGGTTGTTTTGTTGAGACCAGTATTTAATTCTAGGCTTTAGAAACAGAAAATGAAAAAATCCAACTGTTTCAAAGGTCAAACTGTCCACCCGTCCTGGGCAGGCTGGGTTTGTGATGTGCACTGTACTGCCATGATAACTTTGTCTGAGGTCTGAGATGTGAGTTCAATGGCAATTTGCAGAGCAAAGCAGTAGCTTGATTGGCAAAGCTCTAAAAGTTTGAGCTCAGTAAAATCTACCCTTCCTCCTGGGACAGCATTTAATTTTAAGGCTAGGTCATTTTTGCCCAGGACTTACTTTCATGAGGAATCCTCTCCCAGTCGGGAAGATAACTTTTACCTTGTGACATAATGAAAATGGGGAGGACAAGTTCTGATTGTTGACTTTGTATTTGGTTTTGTGCAATAGGACCACTAGGGTAGAAACAAAAAATGAGTTCGCTTTTTCCCCCACCATACTTTTTTTCAACAGGAAAAATACTTATTTTCTTTAGTACCCTAATGGAAGCAGCTCACACAGTGAAAAAGGGTATTGTCTTTAAATTTTGAAATGGAAACTTTCCCAAAGAGGTTTTTTTTTAGTATTTTTTTCCTTTTTCTTAAAGAATGTCACATTTTTGACATAAAGAGGCTTCAAAAAAATATTTTTAACAGTTTGTTGCAATACATCTTTTCTTCCCTGCATGTATGGGTTGGTCTATTGCATAGATTACAGCACCATAAAGAGCATGAGCTATTCTAAACTGCTTCTGTGGAATCTGTACTGGTGTTTGGAAAAAACCCCATGAAAATGCAAAATAGTTCACAAATACTTATTTTAGAAATATTGATAATAAGCAAGAAAAGTATTACACTCTGTTCACAGCCTGAAGGTAACCTTTCTGAAAATTTGTAAGAGGATAAAAAAGCAGATTGTATAGAAGAAGAAAAAAGGATGAACACAAGTAAAAAAAAAGAGAAAACTCCAGAAAAACTTATTTTCAGTTAACCAAGATCAATGCACAAAGTCTAAAAAAGCACTGCATATGGCTGATAAATTTCAATGTTATTTTGTTTCCGTTTTGAAGTATTATGGAGTTGCGCTAAGCAGAATTCCTGAGGCTGAAGGAAAACTCAGGTACTCCAAACAAATACCATTTGAAGTGAATGTTTTTTGGCAAGGTATTTCACAGTATGCATTAAAAATTTCCATCCAAGATATTTTGATACCTTGTTTTAGGAAAAGAAAATGCTGAGGATTCAAAGTAAAATCAGACTGCGGGGGAAAGAAAATTAATCTGTTTTCTTGGAACATCTCTCAGAATGTTACAAATGCTGCAGAAATTTATGGGTAGCCAGAAGCATCAACTGAAGCCCTCACCATTCACCAGCCTGTTACCAAAAGTGAACATGAGAGAACATTTCCATTTCATGGAATATGTTTGATGATTTTATGATCGAGAGAGGTCAAGCTCAGACTAGCTCCTTAGGAATGCTGCTCTCCAAACTTCCCCAAAAATCCTCAGCATCTAGCGGCACGTCGTGTTTTGTAATATCTGCTCATTAATCACCACCTTATGCTATTAACTAATCCTGGCAACACCTTTGTCAGATGGGGAAAGTTAAGGCAAGGTGAAGTTAAATTCCAGATCACAAAGGGATGCCTAGCTGGCTGTCAAGAAAACAACCCAGAAAACACAGACATTTCTAAACAATAGGTGAAGCTGGAATTCTAGAGATATTTAGAGACATGCCACCAAAACCAGGAGATGACGAGGAGATGTTTTTATTTCTGCTGCAGTCAGCATTTTGAGCATTTTCTCTCTTCTGTACCACAGAAAAGATTTACGTGTTTGTGGCAGATATTACAGAGCTATAGGAAACACTGAAGCCCATTCAACACTTGGAATGAGCACACTGAAAGTTGCCACACATTATCTGGGGTTAGGGCTGAGTACTTCTATCCAGACCCTCCACTACTGAAAGTTAATTTGTGAAACTTGATTTTATAGGCTGGCAAGATGCCAGTGTACCTCAGCTGGACATCAGGAGTACTGTCCTGCTCCCTGGCTAGGTAGAGGGAGGATGGGAGAATTTCAAGGCTGCTTCCAACCTTCATTTTGGGTGGCCAGATGTGACTGGTCTTTAGAGTTGGGGGGAAAAAAATTGAGAAAAAGCACATTATTCCTTCCAATTCCTTAATTTAGAGGAGTTTGTGGAAAGAGCTGTAGAGCCCTGGATGATCAAAAGGACTGGCATGGCCAGGAGAATCTCCTCCCCTCCTCCAGACTTGGACTGCATGCAAGGTTTGGCTATGGACACATAAGGGGTACACAGTCGTGTCTGCATGTTTGTAGGATGTTTTCAATTTTATTTTAAAAAGAAACGCAAATTAGTTCAAATTAGTAGTTCCCAAAGGTGCCTATTTTGCTCCACTGGCTGAGACAGACTAAAGGCTGACCTGAGTTCAATAGGATGAAACCCAGCCCTCTCTGCTTCACCAGGCTCTGCTTCAGGGGCTTGTTCCTCTGTGAGTTATTGACCTCCAATCAGCTCTGATGGTCCAGCCTTAAGGCAACTTTGCCTGAATCAACAGCAAAAGCAGAAATCCAAGGTTTATTTCCCAGCTGTAGACAACTTCCTCCTCACCTTGTCTGCAAATAGGAACCCACAGGTCATAAGGCCCTGGGGTCTTGTGAGATTACCAGGTGCTGAGGCTGCCATCAGCATTGTGCCACCCCATGCCTGCAGGGATGGCACCAAACGTGAGGGGGATGCAGCTGCAGCAGAGGCATTTCTTGCCCAAGTACCAGGTTCACACCAATCCTCCCATTTCTCTGTCACACCAGGACCAGAAGGCCTTGAAAAATGAACCTGCCAGCATGAAAGCAGCAGGGGAAGGCTTCTGAGGACCTTTCTGGAAAGCTGAAAACAGGAAATGTTTAATCAAGCTCTGAGGGAAAAAACATACTTAAAAAAAGAAAAAAAAAAAGAAGAAAAAGTCCCTCTCTTTCTGAGCGGCCAGGATGTTTGTGAAATCCCTGCTCCATTTATTATGATGCTGAGTTTCAGCTGGCTGTTTTATTAAAGACAGCTGGGACACATTACTTGCGCATTAACACTGAGCCAGCTTTCATTTTAAAACTTACCCGTTGCTGGGAGCCCTCCTTAATGCGTTCCTGCTGCTGCCAGCTCCATAATCCACACCAGCAGCCGCAGGGGAAGATCACCTCTCCTCACCATACTTCTTATTTCCGGAGAAAGACCTAATAAAAATCAGCCTGGCTGCTCAGGAGCAGGACGGTCCCTCTCCTCACTATGTCTCTGAGCTGGAGCAAAGCTTGCTGGAGCAAGAGGTCGGCAGTGCATCTGCCAAGAGGACATCTGCTCATGGAGCAAAACCCTTAACACTCATGTGGAACTCTCTCTTAATTGCTTTCCAGGGACGTATTAGAGCTTTTTGCAATGTAAACTGCGTTTCAGTACGTCACAAATCACTGAGTGATGCCTCCAGTGGATCTGATGGAGGCTGGCAAGCCTGGTTGGGAGGGCAATGGGGAAGGAGCTGCAGCAGCGTGGCAAGGAGGGGTGCTGAGGTTTGGTAACCACAGTCTCAGTACTCTAGCACATGTCCCCCAAGCACATAGGGCCAAACTGTTCTTCTCAGAGATCTGAGAAGTTACTGAAGACCCTTACCCCCAAATTGCTCTGTTTAAAGAAACACTCGTGCAGATGGAAGGAGGGAACATGTCTCTCTTGTGCCCCAGCCCTGTAGTTTGGGGCATCAGAAGCTGTCTTGGCCCTACCTTCCATTCTGGTTCTGGTCCTGATCCCGAGCATGGCTCTGAATGCCCTCTGGGAACCCAAGTGTAAAATGCTGGTGTGAATTCAGGTCACAGTTTTGGGAAGGGGTCGAAGGAGTGATATTCCCATGCCCGCACCCCTTCTTAGCTTGGTGTCAGAACAAGACTTGTGCCATCACACAGCATGTTGGGTGGTGCACATGTATGGTTTTTAGCAGGTGTTATAAAAACTTAACTAGTTTTGAATTCACAGGACAACTTTGACTAAATATAACTGGAAGGTAGAAATTTCAAATGTATTGAGCCCTTACAAGTGTAAATAAGCTGTGGGATGGAGAAGGGCCGTTCTGTTAATGCTGATGGACTGCACTGGGACATCAGGCTTCATTAGACACTTGAGAACCCACTCAAGCATGCTCTATTGAGTGGTTTAAGAGGATGGTTCCATTCCTGTTTATGCCTTATTCATGCTCACCCTTCTTCCATGTCCAGGAAGAACCTTTTGTCTTTTACATGGGACTAGCCTATGGAACAAACTGCCCTGAGGATGTGTTTCTTGCTGGCATATCTTAGCTGATACTTAGTTGATAGCATTTCATTTCTTAGCCATGCTAGATGCTTCCTTGTGCCTTAAAAACATCAGAATTCTTTTTCCCCACCTCAAATCTCTTTGTGCTTTAACTTGTAAAATCACACAACAGGTTCCTCAGATTACTGACATCCATACAGAAAAATAAGGGACTTCTTCTTGTAAAGGCCTTTGCTTTGTCTTATTCTCATGCATTTGCACTTCTAGAGAGGATGTGTCTGCACCATACATTATTTTGTACCTTATTTCTTTATGGCTTCTCTCCACAGAAAAAAGGCTTTGTATTTAGTGTAGCAACAAACTACAGAGGGGCTAGATGCCTGGAAAAGCCAGAGGTACTTATCAGAGCCCTCCACAAATTCTGCTTGGAAGAAAAAACACTGAACTACTGCAAAATGTTTATTAGGTTAATTAAATATTAGGCTTAGTGGTGTAGAGCTATAAGCCAAAATATGGCTGATATGCATACAGAGACTCAGAAGGAGATGTTTGTGTGTGTGTAGCTGTCTAATATTTCCAAAAACTTTCCTCACCAGGTCAAAAATCATGGATTCAGAATCCTTATGAAAAAGTTTGGTTTTGCTGGAGTAGCACTGGTCAAAGTGAAACTAGCTCTGTGGAAAATTTTTGAGGGTCCCCAAAGACTTTGACATGGAGCAAGATGGAAGAGGAAGGAGGTGTGCTCCCAGTCCTCCCAGGGAGGCAGCCAAGGATGTATGTGTTCCCTCTCAGAGGCCCCTGGGGAGCTGACCTGAGCTCTAATGAAAGTCTCTGGGACGAACCAGCTCTGGGAAAGGCAGAGAGGTGAAGGAGCTACCCTGTAGAGTTTCTTTCGGGGTAAAATTTCCCTTTGCTTTGGGTGCTGCTCAAGCAAAGGAATAGGTCGTGCTATGAACATCAGCTTTCATACAGAGGGCTCTTTTGCAATACTCCTTCAATTCCACTGCCTTGAAACACCTTGTCTTCCTCAACTCCTTCATTACAACGTCATAATACTCACCTGAATAAATGTGAACATGTTATATTATACCATGTCCCCTCTCTTAGCAGGGAATTAATTACTGGAGTTAAGTATAGGAAGGAGCTCTGCACTTCATTCATTGCAGTTTGCTGTAATGAGTTCAAGAGCAATTGTGTCAGGCCTTGGGCTCGAGTATATCTACATAACTGCACTAGACCAGGTGATGATCTGCCCTATTATTTTTCTTACAGTGCTGCAATTTGCCTGGGACACTTGGTTTAACATTTACATCCTGAGTCTTGCAAAAAGTGCCAGGGGAAATTTATAACCACGAGTTAATTAACCATGAATCAGTTAATATTTGGGCATGTGAAGTGCCATATACATGCAAGGGATTAAGCTGTCAGAGGGAACTTTGGTTTTAAATCTCTTAGGAAAGTTGTCACTTCTGGCAGCCTGCTGGTCTCCAAGTTAATGCTGTGCAGGGCAACTGCAGGAGCATTGATTCAGGAGCAAGGTTCCTCTTGCTATTTGTTATATTTTCTGGGGTTTACTCCATGGGACTCTCATCCAAATAATACTCCCCCTCTAACATTGGGAACCTACCCAAGGCTTTGGTTAAGGGAGCAGTTGGTGCACAATTGCTGGGTGAGATTCATACTCCTGTGCTGTGCAGTGTGTCCTGTCAGCTCTGGAACACAGACAGACAGACACCTGTAGGGTCTGCACAGCCCCTGGTGTCTGCAGAGAGGTTGGCAGCAACTGAGAGATGTTCTGCAGAGCAGCAGGGATTCAGCAGTGAATTTAAAGACCCATCTGCTATTGTTCCCCTTCCTGGCCACTTTTGCTGGAGGATTTATACTCTAATCAATCCCACCTTTCATTTTTATCCTGAGCAGTGCTGTAAGGAGTTAGTACAGTGACCATCTGACACTGGCCCGGCTGACATGCTTTGCCCTGGCCCAGAGATGCTCCACAGATGTAGGCAGAGGTGAGCATCTGCACATTAAAGCCAGTTCCTTACACCCCTTTGCTGCTGGGATCTTTGTGCTTCCACATGAGCTTTAAAACAGCTGCTGAAGCAATTGGGCAGCTGGGTGGATGGAGAGGGACAGAAATGTCAGTTTTGTGTCTGGCTAGCAAACCTTACTTATATTTGGGCAGGACTAGCTATTAGGATACTGTTGGTATACCTTGTCATCAGGGCAAAGAAGATAAAGGCTAGGCATAAAGTAGGAGTTTTTTTAAATCTTGTCCCCAGTGATGAAGTCTGGCTCAATGGTACTTTTTGCAGACCTCTGTGGTCACTGAGCAGGAGGAGGAGAAGCATACCAGAGTGGGTTGGTAATCAATTACAGAATCACAGAATGGTTTGGGTGAGAAGGAACCTTCAAGATCATCTCATTCTACCCCCCTGCCATGGGCAGGGACACCTTCCACTAGATCAGGTTGCTCAAAGCCCCATCCAACCTGTCCTTGAGTCTTTCCACAGACAGGGCACCCACAGCACCTCTGGGTAAATGCACACAGCAAACTTCAGCAGTCATGAGTCTCCCAGCCTCTCCAGGGAAAGCCTGCCCTGCGAAACCCACTGAAGCAGCCACTGCTGCTGCCAGGCATTTCAGCTCCTTGCTGGGACAGGGTCAGGCCTGCTGGCCCAGAGGCTGCAGGTGACCTGCTGGGGCCAGGAAGGGATTAGGAGCTGTGGAGAGCAGCGCTGGTGGCTGTGCACCGCGGTGGGGCTGGAGGAGGTGACGTTGCCTCGCTGTGGCCAGGAGCACCACTGGCACTGCAGGACCTCAGCACGCAGCCGTCCCCAGGCTTTGGCAGGCTCGGCTGAGCTTTAGGATGTTGATGTGGCTGCTCCAAGCTCCCTGAGGTGGCAACAACTGCGTTTCACACAGCTTCAAAGAGCCAGGTTTGATATAACAAACTCATTTTTTTTCTGCCTACTTGAACCTGATGAATATCCTGTGTGTGCAGCAGTTGCTGACAAATAGTGACAGTTTGCATGAAGAAAATGAGCATGAATGGAGCGTTAATAAAGCTCTGCTAGACCCACTTAAAGCAGGCACTTTCCCAGAGCTAAGAGCTGACTTTAAGTCAGTGGAGTTGTGTAACCAAAGGAAGGGATGAGGCTGAACTTCCCTCTTTGTGATAACTCTCTCTGAAATACTTGGAGAAATAATGTCTGCATAATGATGTGCCATTATTCAGGGGCTCTTGCTACCAGTTTTCTCTGCTCCACAGGTCAAATTCACAAGCCTTATAACATTTTTATGGGCAGAGCAGCAGAATAACGTTAAAAATGATATTTTTTGCTAGGGGATGGTTTTACAGTTATATATGGGTAGGCAGATGTCTTGGGTAATGTCATGACACCCACCATATCCATTCACTAGTACAACTATTAAGCATATTTACTGTGTTACTCAGTCTTTTGTGGCCCAATCAGGCTGGTTTTACCACAGGGAATAACAATAAATATTTCCTCCCAGGCTAAAGAGTAGATTTATCCCTGTTCTCCTTTAAGTGACTACAGGAGGCATTAACATCTCAGAGACTACTTGAGGATGATCAGCTGTAATTTATAATGCAGCCATTTTAACAGAGACTGCAGAGTTTTGGCTGTAGGAGGCTGATTTCCCAGTACTTCTGCTGTCTGAAATCTTGGGCAATGCAAAAAATACATGACTTGTAAAATATAAGGCCAGATGTTGCCCAGTTTCTCTGCATGACTAGTGTCACTGACATCTGGGGACTGCTCCCAGGGCAAGAGGCTGCTCCAAGAGCAGGGCTGGAAAGGCCCAGCTCTTGACATGGGAGTTGTGAAAGAAACACAGAGGCAGCAACTTCCTGCATCTTCTCCAGTTGCTCTCCAGTGTGCACTTGCAAATCCAGACAGAAAGCCTTGTGGGGAGAACAGGCTGCCATTTACTTTATTTCTCAAAATATTTACTCTGCTCCAGCACCTACCAGACCATCTCATCCTGCATTGGATGGGAATGGATGAGCTGAGCTCTCGACATAACCACAGGGTGAATGTTTTCATGAAAGCAGATGAACAGTACACAGCAAGGGATATGGATGGATATCCACTTGGTTTTCCCCTAAACAAAACAGCTATTAGTGATTCTGCAAATTTCCCTCAACATTAATTTCCTGTTTCATGCAATAGGTGGAGAATGTCAGTACTTTGTGGACTTCAGGGCTCGATTTTTGTCCCTGATTCCAAGTCCCCGATGGACCAGATACCGCTAGCATCTTTGTGATCAGATAAAATCCAAGATGTTTACTTCTTGTCTCAACACATAGTTTCTAACATTTTGCCTCCCTTGATTCTAAACTTCTCAGGTGCTAAGAACCTGGAACTTCACCCAACCCATATAGGAGCTGGTTCAGCATTCCCTTACCCCACACCCATCAGGAGCAGCCTTACTGGAGGAAAGAAAGTTGCATCAATACAAGATTAGGATCAGATCAAGGCAATTTCCCTGGAAAAAAGCCCCAAACAAACAAGCAAACAACAAAGAGAAAATATTGTGGAGTTAGCTCTAGGATGAGCATAACACTTGACTGGCAGAAGGCTCTGTCTACAGAAGGGTTTGGGTATGGTGCCTTCATTAGTGTGACTGATGGAATTGCTGAGAATTCCCATATAGAGCCACGAGGCCCAAGCAGGCCATTAACACAATTCCACTGCATTTTTCTTAAACCCATTAGGCTGCACTGTTGTGGAGGCCCATTTTTTTCTCCAATTTGTGGATACATTTTGCAGGAGCACCTTCTGATTTAGCTCAGCATAACCCAAAATCAGACTGCAGTCTCCTGAAGGAACACTTTAATTTCTGTTATAGTCTATCCCCTCATGCTCAGTCTGTTGGCAGCTCAGAGCATGCACATGTACATTTCTTACGAGATCCCTAATGACCACAGGGAAAAGGTCCTGGGAGATTCTGGAAATACATGTGCTATATAGAAACTATATCTTACCCAGGTGCACAGCTCTTGAGAAGCCTGAGCCTCTGAGGAGCTGAAAAACTCTATTTCCTGTGTGGGAGGAAAAGGTTTTCCAAAATTTGTCAAGTGGGAACAGAAACACTTAAAAGACAGACAAGAAATAGATATAATTTGCCTGTAGTTCCTTAGGCTGTTGACTTTTACAGGGGCATTCATATAAAAATCAATTAAAATTCATCTACCACAATAAAATGAAGGGGGCAATTAAAAAACACCCAAATAAACCCCAACCATGAGAAACTATCTGCATAGGAAATTTGCTTTATTACTGCAGCAGTGGCTAACTATGCCAAAGTTTAGTCCCCGCTGTGCTGGGCACTGCACCAAGAGATTGACAGGCAAAACTCAGTACAAGGAATACACAACCTTCGTAGTCAGAACACCCCACCACACATTTTTCAACTAATTTTCTCATGTGGAAATTTTAGCCTTAAAATATTAAGCAACTCAGTGACACAAAACCAGAAGGCCATGCTAAATCAGAAATTAAATACCACTGTGCTGAATTCTGATCCAGTGAGGGTGTACAGTAGCTCAGGTACAGCACAGTGATCAGCAGCTCCTGTAGATTTGCTTACAAATAAAAACATGACCTTGCAGAGGCCTCCCCACTTCCTTGTGACAACTCCTCTGTGAAACCAAACCTTCATCACAGGGAGGGTAGGTGGGTTATTTAGTTTTTGCAATCAGAAGCTGCTTCAGCCTCTCCCCATGCACACACCCGCCTTTGATTCCTTTCTGAATGCAGCTCAGCTGTGTCTTCACTCAGGTGCACTCTGCTTGTTAGCAACAGCAGCTCCTCTGTCTGCTGCTGGCATCATCTTGATCATTGCCCCCAGAGTAGCAACACCCGTTTCCTCTGCACGTGGGAAAGTCTTTACACTACCTAACTGCTAAATACCTCTAATTGTCCATGTAATAATCTTGGAGTGGACATGAGCTGGCTAAATCCCATCTGTAGATGCAAACCCTCATCCCCACTTTGAGGAAGTACAGAGTGGCAACTGGTGAAAAAGAGGTTGTAAATTGTTGGGAAAGATGATCCTCTCAGGTTGGGAGCCCGTGTTTTACTGATCTGGGGAAGAGCATATGAAAAATGGTAAATGTAGTGCTGCTTCTCAAAAATAGCTCCCTTCCTATCACTGATTTGCAGTTTAACTACAAATTACCTTTTGTGTTTAATATCTCTGTGTTGCTTCCTCTTCCATGAATTTTCCTAATGGCTTTTTGAACCCAGGCAAATGTCTGATATCTAGACCATCTAATGTCAAGGTGTCCAACATTTTAACAAAGAAGCTTCTGCTTGTTTTTTGTGTGGCGATTAATTGCTCTTCTGTCAGGAGGGCACCTACTTATTGCGGACCCTCCATATACCACTCTTGAGCTCAGAAGTTTCCAGCACCTCCTGACTTATGCCTTGTAGCTCAGTAGCTGTGGAAACCAGCAGCTGATAAACTCAGTTGTCCCACTTCTCTGAACTGCGGGAGGTCAGAACTGTTACTGTTTATTTTTCTTAGTTTTTTCCCCCTAAAATTATTCTTTTTTAAAAATTATTAACATGCTAATACTCAATTAAATGCTTAAAAATTTAGATAAGCCCCAATGTTATAACTCTCTTAATCCTTTTCTATACTTTGCTTTCCTCTTCCAGCCTCCTGAGGGTTTTGACTTGCAGTTTGAGAAACTTTTGTACTTTACTGCGCAGCATTTGAGACAGTAGGCAGTGTCCTTAAATTGCCTTTTATGTGACTGAAACTTTTATTTATGATCAGTTTGTGGTTTGAAAAGGAACTGTACATCTCTTCAGCAGCTCTTTCACAGCTCATAGAGCAGCATATCAACATCAGTGGGCTGAAGTTTACCAAGTCTTAGGAGATCAGGGAGTCTTAGATGTGCTTCAAGCCTTGCCATCTCACTGAAATGTTGATTTTTCTGCATTGGAAAGAGCCAGGAAAAGCTCTGTTTCATGTTTTCCTTGTCTTTGATCTTGATCTAATACTTATCCAGGTTTTAGAGATTTGGAAACAGGTACAGAGGCTTGGGCTGCATCAGAGGACAAATCTTGGGCAGAAACTGAGCTGAGTTCTGCTTTCCCTTTCCTTATGCTTTAAACCCAAGCTTGGACCTTACTGAAGGTTAAGAAACAATTTGCAAATTGTTAACTGAGGAGTGTTGATTAATGTTTCATTTCACAGAGGAACTGGAAACAAGGCTGCTTCCATGCACAGTTTAACAAGGAGGTGAAAGCAAAAGGAAACTGCACACCATCCATCTTGGATCCTAGAAGTCTTGAGTGCTAAGGAAAGCAGAGGAATCTTGCAGTATCATGGGCCACGTTAGGATTTCTATTTTATACCTCATAACCTGGCATTTCTTTTCAGGAGTCATGACATATCTAATACACAGCAGAAGAAATAATTGTCAGGTAATCCAGTGTCATGTGTTAGCAAGCACAGCTCCGGATTTTCCTGCAAAGAGGTGCTTACAGCTTTCTCTATGACCTAACAGAACCTATCAACTGGCTAGTGTGAATACTGACAATTTTTTAAGCCACTTAGAATTTTGACCGCCTCTGTGGTCCACATTTAAGAATGGACAAACCCTGGGAAGCTCTCTCTTGCTTCCAGCTGGGGCACTGGTAACTGGGCTGGGCCCGTACAGGGCCCAGTGAGCCCTGCTGGGTCCAGGCTGGGACCTGCTCAGGCTGGGCCCAGGCCAGGACACAGCCATCCTGGAGTCGTGTGGCCCTGTTCCACCTGCAGCCCTTCCCCCCAGCCCTGCTCTGTGCAGATGGTCTGGCCTGGCTTCCCCCTCCAGTGCGGCCGAAGATTCAGCTGAAGCTGCCCTGCTGTCTGGCAAAGATCATGTGACCAACAGTGATAAGCGAAATTCCAGCTGCAAGGCCCAGGTGAGATTAACCCTTTTAGTGCTGCAAATTTCCTCCAGAACAGATGGAGCCTGCAGACATTAAGTAAAGAAAGAAGAGCTGAAATCCTGAGGGAGGAGAAAGAGGAGATGCTTAAAGCTGAAATTCTGTTGTAAAGCTATGGTGGTGATGGACTATGATATATCAGAGTACCCATTGTAATTTCATGAACGCATGGGGGGTGGAGCGTTCAACTTGTACTTGTGAGCAAAAGCACCTGTGCTGAAATAAGCAAATGCTGAAGCAGCTGTAATTTGATGAGAAGTTTGAACAGGGAGAGATGGAAGTGATGAGAACTCTTGTTCCAATCAGAAGGAGAAGACCTGTGTTCCTAGAGATGCTCCCAGAGATAGTCCTAGAGATGGAGATGATGAGGACCCTTTTCTCCCAGGAAAAGGGGAGGGCCTCTATTCTTACAGATGAAATGCTCCCAGAGATGGGTGAAGAGAACTTTTGTTTGTGAACAGCTCAACCTTAAAATGGTGTCCCAGTAGCTCAAGATTGGACCCTTGAAATCAGTTGTGGGAAAAGCTGTAAGTTGGGGGAAGGGACCCTCACATGTGAGCAGAGAACCAACCCGGGCGGCTGTCTTGCTGTGATACTGAGCTATGAGAGAACTTCTTGTGGCGATGTCTCCATAGCATGAGCAAGAGAGACTCCTCTCCCTAAGTGAACTGAGCAAGGTTATTATGGAAGTGGTAAGCAGACTGAACATCTCAAGGGCTGTCTTTTTTACAGTGGGAGAAGGGGGAAAGGTGGGGGGAGGAGAAGAGTTCTAAAGGTGTAGTACGATTTTATTTTTTCTTTTTCCCTCTTTTAGGTCAGTTGATAAACTTCTTTATATTCTTTCAAGTTTTGTGCCTGCTTTGCTTTCTCCTAATTCTTATCTCACAGAAGGTAAACAGTAATGAGTATTTTGGACCAAACCACTACATCCAGCTTTGAAGCTGAACAAAGAGTGAGAACAGTATCAGATGCTTTGAATAACAAAACACTCATACCAAGGAATGCCAATTAAAACATGCTCCTTCTGCAGGTCTGTTCATTGCTATTTATTCAGCATAGGCTGTGAATAAAGAGTAGAAAGCTAAATGGCATCAAAATTTGGTAAGGACAGAGAGCACAGATAAGATGTACAGGCTTGAATTCCACTGTAGCCACATGAGGCAGGAGTAGTAACTGGCTGGACAATTGCCAAGAGTGTGTTCTCAGTGAGAAATAAAATCCTGTTACAATGCAAGTACTTAACTAAGTCACACCAGTAATTTTAAAAGTCATGTGCTGGAGAAAGGACCAAGCTCTCAGATTTTCAAAATGAACCTCAGAGTAACACATGATTTTTGTTGTTCACAAATGATGTTTTGGTTTGGAATTTAAAGCTACGTACTTGAAAATGAAAAAAATCCCAACCAACTGACACTATGTAATCAATCCTAAATGCTATCTCTTCCATCAAAGAAGATTTCTCCATTTACTGAGTGGTGGAAAGGGAGGGAGTATTTTAATGTGGCATGAAGACAGATGTCAGCCTCTCAAAAAAGATTAATCTCTACTGTCAGTGGCACCCAGGCCCGGGAGCAACCTCTGGCTCCAGAGAAATTCGGCGCAGACAGTTTTGCATCTGTAACATTTAGCGCAACTTCTGGAGCAAAATGTCTGAGTCCGTGCTGTATGTCCAGGCACAGAAATCTTTGTATTGTCGAGGGAGGTGTCTCTGGCTGCACAGGGTGCAGTACTGGATGAGACCAGTCCCCTGTGGCAGTCCATGATCAACTGCTGCAGTTCAAGACTCACAGAAAACTTTAGTTGTCTCTTTAGATGGCAGATCTTGTTGCATGGGGGATGTGCCCTGCAGTCTTTCTGGCTGCATCATCTCTACTCAGATCTGAGCCCATCGCCTCTGAGATAATTACAGATACATTGTACAATGGGAAAAGACCTTTAGTTGTTCAGAATACTGATGGCCTCTCCAACTTATTTTCCTGCCAATCAAAAGTTTCTGAAAGATACAACCAGATGTCAGGCTTGTCTGTTATAAGAAATGGATTTCAACCTTGCCTTTTTACCTAGTACTCTGTTGCATGGAAGTATACAACCAATAGTCATGAAAAGAAAAGGGCTGCATGATGAGATGATTCTTCTGTTCTGCAGGCAATCCAAAATACTGATAATTCATTTAACGGACTTGAATAAATTTTCATTTTGTTTTCAAAAGAGATTGTGACAAAGCCCTTGCCCTGGTTTGCATGTAGTATTATGGTTTAGACTTTAAAATATGTTAAGAATTATCTAAATGTAGTTACAGAGTGAGAATGATTTAATTTCAGTTAATCTGTTTAAAGTGAGAATAACTTAATTTAACTTAATTTCTTTGAAGACAAGCTCTTTTCATATTCCATCTAAAGTTAGGCAGCTCCAGAGAAT
Organism: Corvus brachyrhynchos; assembly: GCF_000691975.1. Classification (NCBI taxonomy): domain Eukaryota; kingdom Metazoa; phylum Chordata; class Aves; order Passeriformes; family Corvidae; genus Corvus; species Corvus brachyrhynchos. The sequence goes on along the minus strand of NW_008236769.1, from coordinate 12,679,343 downwards.
AAATCAGACCATTTGTTGCAAAGCATTGAAAGCAAAACTGTATAAAGGTTTCCTATGAAAGCATCAAAATAAAGTATTTCTGTGTTTAGCCCAGATTTGAATAGCTTTGTGAAAGCAACACATTGAAAAAAAAATTAGTCCCAAATTAGCCAGTTGATTGGAATCAGCACTTTTAATTAAAAACGTTGCAACAGAAACCCCTTCCTTGTCAGCTGCTCAGAGCTGTTTCCAGCAGCTGAAAGTCAGGCGTTGTGGACACTGAAGCTGCAGGAGCACTGTGGATGGTGTGTTGGTGCACACAAATGCAGCCTTGCATGCTGCCTGAGCGGGGCATTTCCTGCAATGACACGTGTGCGTGCAGCAGCACTGCCTGCCACACTGCCCTCTGCCTGGGGATGAGCCCAGAAAATAAGCCCTTCTGCAAAAAACTTGACTTTGTGCTTATGTCCCTGTTTTCGAGCCCTCTGGAGCTCCGATCAGGTCATGTTTGCAAGCTTTGATCTGCAAGAGCGGAGGCCAGAGATGCGGGTCTTTGGTGAAAGCCGAGATCCTTGCTTAATAGGCCGAGTCAAAGAGCTGATGTTTGGGAAGAATGCCAGTTGTGACAAAACATAATGAAATGACGAGAATTGGCACCACTACAGTGCAATGTGCTGCTTGTTCCTGACAGCAATCCTGAAAGTCATTTATACATGGAAAGTACACACAAAAGCCATAATTAGACCATATGGCTGAGCAGTTCCTCTGGTGTTGCTCAGCCGAGCTGTAGAACTTCTCTCTTGCAGCAGAGGAGTGAGTGGAAGGGTCAGATCCAACCTGGATGATTTCCACTTTTTAAATTTTTTGTAGAATTATCTCTTACATCACAATGGAAACCTCCCATTATTGGCTTTCTAGGGGGAAAAAAGTCTGTATCTTTGATCTTAACCACAGCCCACATGGTCTATAAAACCTGGAAAGCTGCAGTACTGGGATTCCGTATCTCAGAACAGAGTAGCCATTCTTAATATGTCTGTATTTTTAACACCCTTGTCTTGGGCAAGATACAAGACTCCAATGACTCAAATATAACTTGGTGCAGAAGAAAATATGGTTTATTCATATATATTTGCTTAAAAGACTCTGAATAAAAAGATAATTCAGGGAGCTAAATGGGTGATGTGAGAAATGAGACAACTCTTAAAAAGATTAATTTATTGAAAACAGAAAAATTGAAAAATTACAGAAATTAGAAAAATATAAAAATTTGGGATCCTATGGCTCAGTAGATGGTATGCCCCAGGAGCGCAGGGATTTGAGATCTTCTGGCTGAGACAGCACTAGACCTCAGGTAGAGAAAAAGGACTTGCATTGCTGGGCTGACTTTAAAAAAAATTACTAAAGGCCCCTTAAAAGGAGTAAGGCTTTGAATGCCCACGCCCACAGCCCGCCCCTTCGGTTTAAAGTGATTGGTTCTTTCCCTTTGATAGATCATCTCTGTCCACCAATGGCTCATCGTTGTCAGAGGGGGTGATATTAGTTGAGATAAGGGAGATACAATGCCTTCATTAAAATTCAGGTATTCAGGTTGCCATGGAGCTTGCCTGCAGAGTAATGGCTTTGTGGCTAAAAATAGCTGCTGCCTATTAGAACTGGGGTTTTTTGGCGTTGGAATCAGAATGCAAGTGAAAACACTTAAAAAAAAAGGAAGGTCTTGAAATACATCCAACACATCTTAAAACACTTGTAAAAGTATACAGTAAACACAGGAAAGGTAGTTCTTATGGTGTACCGGTGGTTTGAAGTTTGAAAGGGGCAAGTTAGTGGTTTTTAACTGGGGAACTTTTAACTGGGAAGGGTGCAACTCTCTTAATAAACTAATTTGAACAATTGAAAACACTGATAATGGAACTAGATTTTTGTACCTGGGCTGATGGGTTAATTTTAAGATTTAATCTAAAAATATTTAACTCAAAATTAATTAATTAAAGCACTTAATATGCAAAGACCAAACACAAATAGGGATTTCATGTATGACAGGTGAAAAGCTCATGTGTAAAGGGAAGATCTGGGAGTCACCTCCCCATGACATTCACTGGGTCACTGCTCGGAGATGGGCAAGTGCTGTACAGAGAAATAATGACAGCTCGAAGATCTGGGAGTCACCTCCCCATGACATTCACGGGGTCACTGCTCGGAGACGGGCAAGTGCTGTACAGAGAAATAATGACAGCTGTTTGTTTCAGGTAAAATGTGGGACATTTCCAGTTCTCTCTGCTCTGGATGCAACTCTGGGAAATATTTCTGCAGTCAGTGGGGTTATATTAGCAGACATGTGGTGGAGGTGAAGGCAACTGACCCTTTGAATTTCAGATCTGTTTTGTATACCACTGAAAACAGATACAAAGTCAGTGAGAGAGCACACCACCTCAGACCTTGCTAAACTGCGGTCAGAATAAAATGAAAAGATATTCTGTTTGCCAAAAAACATTGAATTTTTTGCATGTTCCGTTCTCATGGCCGTCATGATTGTGTCAACATCAGCATCCAGACCTAGGAAAAGTTTATGTCTTAATTTTTCATGGCCTGAGCATCTTAAAATCAATAAATTATTTTATTCACAGAGCTGTTCAGTAAGGAAAGTGGTCACAAAATGTGCTTCTAAAGGCTATAAAGGGTGAGGATGAATGGATGATGGTGTCCCTCAGTTATCCAGTAAATTTTTAGTACAGTTCCCATTTCAATGCCTGAATCATGAGAATGAATTTATTTATCCATCTTTTATTTCCTGACCCTTTTTTACTCTTCATTTACCCACTCTTATCACCATTATGCACAACAAAAATGATTCTTTTTTCAGGCAGGGAAAAATATATGGTTGTGACAGCTGGTTCCAATATTTCGAATTTCCAAATATCGATAACATTTATTACTGGAATTTTGAATTTCCTTACAAGAAAACCCAGGAACCTGTGCATTTTTTCACTGAATTACTCCTCATTTTTGACCAGCCATGTACAGGATGTGGTTGGGGAACAAGACTGAGAAATGTCAGTACCATTTCAAGTGAAATCCTTGATATCAGTCTACAAAAGGCAGGGAGATGGGGCTTTATACTTCTGCAAAAGCAAAACTTCAAATTAGTTTATATATTTATATTTCTATAGTGTAGATCAAATTGAAGAAGGTCTGTGCTAAACATGGGCCACCTCATGCCTTCAGCCCTTTGGACTATACAGAGACAGTCCCAGCTCAGAAGCTGTGGTGGAAGTATCTTGTTGACATATTTCATTCCTTTCAGCATTTTACAGAATAGGCCATGGATTTTCAAGCAGTGATCAAGCGTGGTTCGTCTGCCTGAGCATCAGAAAAATGAGCGTCAGAGACGCCAGAAGGCCCCAGTGTTTATTGGTGTGGCTGGCGTCTTGATTTCTTTTGATACCTCACATGTTTTTATGGTGATGGGTGGGGAGGCCGCCTCTCCAGCCTTGTGGGAAGTTCATCCGAAGCGAGGGAGGATGAGGAAAGCTCCATCATTCAGTGCTGTGCAAGCCACAGCTCTTACGCGGCGCCAGAGCAGTCGTTGCTCCGCTCATGAGTGGCAGAAGCAGTGCTGGGTTTATCAAGTTATGGCTGGGTACAGCTCTTCAAAGGCATCTTGTGGTATGTCACAGCAACACCATGATCAGTCATGATTTATGAGTGTCTGGCAGCTTCTCTGCCAGATGTGCCTGTCCTTTGTTTTCTGCAGGAGCTGGAAGCCATCCATCCCGAAGCCGACCCACGCAGAGGGAGTGTGCAGAAGAGACAAGCTCTTGGAAAGGGAAACCGGGCGTTTTGGAAATGGCAGAGCCCCTGGGCACTGCTCAGATGTCTCATCCGCCTTTATTGGGCTGCATCTGCTCTTTACAAGCTGTAGGTTTCACTGATGTGTAGACGGATGTTGTGAAAGGCAGTTGTGGCTGGGATTTGCTGGGGCTTGCAGGTGGTAGCAAAATTTTGGAGAGCTGACAGCAAGTGATGCTCTAGTTCAAAATCTCAGAGAAATAACTCTGATTGTTATGGGGATATAAAATGCTCAAGATCTGTTGAAGCTGGTAGAAAGGTTCCCATTCATATCTTGGGGACAGAAATAAAACAGGATTCAGTAATTCCTGGTAATATTTGTTGGCTGGAAGGAGCCACACATGTAATTAATTCTGCATTCATTTGAAATGCTGGTGGAGGAATCCAGTCCACCTGCCTAAGGCATGTTGAGGAGTAATCCTCCTACACTGGGTGAAAATGTCTCTGCATAGTTAGTGAAGCCAGTTCCCTCTCTTAGCTGGGCAGACCCTCACATTGTAGAATTCCTAAGTACCCTCCTCTCTCTCCCCATGGGAGACGCACAATCACTTGCTTTAGGAAGCCTGGTTCACCTGACCCCTAAAATGTTCAGCTACTAAGGGAAGCAGAATCCATTTCCCCCAGATTTCCCCCATTCCTCTGGTTTGGGGCTACTTGGGTTCCAATGACTTCAGCTAAGTTTTATCAGCTAGTCATGAAAGTGACTCTGCTGAAGGCCAGCCTAAAGCAGTGCTGCTGGAATTAGGGATCAGAGATAGTAAAGTCAGAGCTAAAAATTTGTTGGAAGCAATCTGATACTGAAAGGAGATTTACAGACATGACTTTCTAGCCTTCTGGGTTTTTTGTTTCCTTGGTTTGCTGAAAACATGATATAAACAGAAGAAAAATGTAAATGGGAGTGTACTCTGGAAAAAGCATAGCCTGGGGAGGATATAGAGCAGGAGGGGACATGCTTCTTTGATGGATATTTAATTCTCTTCAATAGAAATCAGCAGAGAGGAGAGGAGAACCTTCCCTTCATGTTCCCAGACTGTGAAGTGATGAATTACTGTCATCACAGATCACACCCTTGTTAAGGCCAGTGCCATCTCCAGGCACAAAGCCCAAGAGATCCGGGGTCTCCAGCCTCCATGGGAGAGGCAATGCAGGTGGGACAGCTCATGCTTTTGTGGTTTTTAAGAGGGCTCAGTCTAAAGGCACAAAATAAGTGGTTTTAGACAACAGTGGATTCTACCACACAGTTTGAAGGACTAATTGGAAATAAATGAGTTTGGAGGCAGACCAATTCCTATCAGTGGTTGGCTTCAGACCCCTTTCTAAATGTAATTTTTTGGACAGGTAGGCCACAGAGGAGTCTCACCTGGGACTTCTCACCGTTGTGTATCTGGCTTTCCTTTATATGGGGGCAAGAAATCTGGCAAGCAAATGATAGCTGGAGACGTAAACTTCCAGAAATAGCAAGTTTTATCCATTTCACACTCAAATCACTTTAGATGCTGATGGTGGCTAAATGACCTTCCTCTAGAAATTTGTCATCAGCAAATAGAAAGGGGGCAAAATCCACAAACCCATCAAGATTTATCATTGCTGAAGTGTGAAGAATTTGCAGAATCTGTAAGGAGGATGATGCTTAGGTCCCTTCCATTGGCCAAAGAGAACTCACCTAGCAAGGATATATATTATTTATTATCTTTAAAATATTTTAGATACCATCTGATTGGTGGATTAAATGGCTTTTAGGGCTTTTGCCCTGGTTAATTTTGCTGTCCTCTGTCCTCATGACTGGATTTTTATTCTGGGCACTTGTAATACTACTTAAATGCTGGCAAAAGCAATAGAAATTACCTCCTTTGAGTATATGAGGGCCACATTCTTATGTGTACTGAGTGCATGTGGAAGTCATGGGAAATTCTGGGCACCAAACTAGTGCTTTGCAGTTCTCAGGCCTTGGCTCCATGGAAATGAATGTGCTAGCCCCCAAATAAGACACCTGACCAACCTCTGACTGCCCTGTGGGGAGGGATCACCCACTGGCAGAGTTATATTGTGCCCTCCCATCATGACAGCATGGGGATTGGTGGAAATGTTATCTAGAGTCTGTGGGGACATGGATTTGGGGACTCAAATTAGACCTCTGGGGCAAAATGCAGAGGATTCAGAAATGAGAAATATTTGTAGAAAATCTGAGCCATGAAATCTCTAGCTCTAGCTGTGATTCTTGCTCCCAGGTATGAGACACACAGAGGCCAGTTCCAGCTCTCCTTTCAAGTCTTAGAAACAGTGATGAAGGTCAAAACTTAAAAAGTATGCTTTTAATGTGGTTCCCTTTCTTGCTTTGTGAAAGGCTATTGCTGGATACCCAGAGGCCACACCTTAGGATGGATCTGTCCCTCTGAAGCCAAACACCTGAGATTCTGAAAGAGGTAATGTGGATCTGGAGAGATACAAGGAAAAGGAATTCCACCCCTTGGTCCTGGAGCAGTATGAAAGAGTAGCTGGGCTGATGGTGTTTGCCACGGCCAAACCATGCAGCAGCAAGCAAAGTATAGAAGATAGATTATGATGATGATGAAGGTCTCAGAGGACCCATCTGCTTTTGGAGAGGAGTTTATTCTTCGATCCCATCTGAGACTGCAAGATCCTTCCCTCAGTATCTGTGTGCCTATAGACAATTTTTGGCCCCAGGTGAAAACAAGCACAGCTCCTATTGAAATATAAATGCACCCACACCCACACATCCACACAGGGAAATCTGCTGATCTGTTGGTGTAGTGACCACTTCAGTGAATGAATTGCCACCAGCAATCTCAGAGGCTTGAAAAGGAGCCAGGAGCCTTCCTTTGAAAGCGGTGACGTGCCTTGCTGGCCATGCTGTGGCAGTGGCAGAGGACTGGGCAGCAACCACAGCCCGCCAGCACCAGCAGCTGCCACCAGTCCCTGGCTCTCGCGCCCCTGCTCTTTCCACTGTGTGGGACAGGGAAACGCCCCAGCAGAGTTAATGCCAAACCACTTTTTTCCTGGTCCAAGAGTTGCCAGGAGGGACTTGGGGGCTGATGGGCTGTGTGAAAGGTGCTCCTGTCTCCTCCACACAAAGCCGATTACCAGAGCCAGGAGGTGGGAAGGGGGAGAGTTACTGTACAAACAGGCATTCAAGATTAATTGCTTTTCATCTCTGGAGCAGGAGCTCGCCTTTCAGCCCCAGGATACAATAAGGGCCTGTTCTGATTGTATCTGTTCAGGGGCCATGTATAGCCAAGGGCTGTTTGGCAGGGGCAGGCTGAAGTTTTTTGGGAAAAAGGAATCGAGCTACCAAGGGCTTTGTCCTCCTGGGGCTGGAAACTGTTACAGTGCTAATGGAAGTGATTACCACATGTTTACAACCACAAACGGGGTGTTTGCATCATATAATTTCTCTTCTCCTTGGAATTTGTGTTGTGAGCCCGTTTTCACACCAAACTCCTGCTTGTCATGGTTTGTCACTGCTTGTTGTGCCCTGATCTTGCTGATAAATCCCATGTATTTGATAGGGTGATTCATGTGTCTGAAATCAGTTTGCCAGCTCTGGTGCCATTCTTATGAATCATGGTACATTCCGTGTTTCCTTTAAAACTTGAGCAATGGCAGGTAAACAATTGCATGAAAATCTCAACCTTCATTGAAAAAACTCTTGAAAAAAAAAATGGAAAATTGCCCAAAGGCATAAGCCAAAAAAGCTGATATTAAAAAAACATAAAATAACACAGAATCATAGAATCCTAGAATGGTTTGGGTTGTAAGGGGCCTTAAGTGTCATCTAGTTCTAGCTCCCCTGCCATGGGCAGGGACATCTTTCACTAGACCAGGTTGCTCAGAGCCCCACCCAGCCTGGTCTTGGACACTTCCAGGGATGGGACATCCACAGGTTCTCTGGACAACATGTTACAGTGCCTCACCATTCTCACAGTAGAGAATTTACTCCAAATATCCAATCCACATCTACTCTTACTTGATTCACTACTATGGAACACCTGAAGGTAAGCACCCAGAGAGCTTCTTGTGATCCAGATTGTACCATAAGATCTGTGGAACACAAATCATGGATTGCACTGCATTGATGATGACTCTGGACCACATGAGGACTTAGGGGATCCCCATGGGCTTGTGCAGGCAGCTGTATCACAGCTTTTGGAGTCACCACGCATCCACACCAATGCCCATCCCACCAGCCACAAAGTGTAAGGTCTTTTTTTCAAATCCCAGCTGCCTCATTCAGTGTAAACTGCTCTCCTCCTCCTGTGATGGGCTACCAGTGTTGATTCCAAAATGCCAACCAAAATGCAGTCAGGTCCCTACCTGCTCCTCTGCCCCACCTCTCTGCAGAGGAAAGAACCTGACAGTGTCCTTACCCTGCCATTATGTGCCTTGTTAGTAACTGATGCCAAGAAATGGGAAATATCTTCCTTTACTGGGCTGAATTATGATTACACTCTCCTAAAATAGTATCTCTGTTTGCAAAAATGTCAGCAGGTAGTGAAGGAATTTGTGGTTGTTCCTGACATAAAGTATTTTAATTTGTTTTTGAAGTGGTTCCAGACTCTAACTCCATTGTTCTGATTTAACCATACCTTCCCTCGAATTTGTGTTGCAGGAAATAAAAAAACCCCCTCCAGTTACTTAATTCAAAGCATATTACAGTGAGTTGCCAGCATAAACCTGTACTGACTTGAAGTTGAGTTCAGTGCTCACCCATATTGACCAAAGAGGTAAATATAGACCAAGTTAAAAAACAAGGAAAATAGTATCCTTATGGGACAATATAACTTTATATTGGCTAGAAATCTCAAGTCAATTTTTCTTATACCCTCAGAAGGGAAAAACTGGAAAACAATGACGAGAAACAAGCGCATTTTAAAAGATGGGAAAGATATAATTTTTAAGGCAACATAGTAATTTTTCTGATTTCAAAACTACTTGCCTCATTGATTTTTGATCCAAACCACATAAACTCCACATAAAAAATACAGCCTGTCCCTATAGGGTATTTAAAAATATACACTCTTTAGCTCTTTTCCTTTGTCAATATAGCATGTGTCAGCGTGGAAGAAAAACATCAGAAATAATAAAAATTATAAGAGGCAATTATCTGCATTAGTCCAGGAGGTGCTGTGGAATCCCACAGCTGGGGATGAATCGTGGTCTCAGGCAGATGATGGGGAAGTCAATAGGATCTTTGTCCCTGGTTTCAGTGAGGCTTTCATTTGCTCTGCCTCTGCCAACGATCATCACATGAAGTGTGTTGCTGAAATTATGCTAACATAAAAATGTTTTTTATCTTGTAGTCCACAGAGTGTCAGTGTGACCAGAACGACTGAAGTTCAGGATGGGAAAGATGTGACACACTGTAACCGATAATTTTTTGCCGTACTGATCTCAGCCTTGTGCAGCTGAACTTCCCCATGTTAATCTAAGATCGGGACACTTCATCCAAACCCAGCTGAGAGTAGCAGCAGAATCCCTTATCTACTGCACTGGACCTTATTTTGGGCCCATCAAAAATGTAGTGTTTTGTTTCAGTTGCTTTCCCTGCGTCACTGTGCATTCCTAAGTTATTCTACCATTGCAATAACATCTCAGCATCCTGTAGTATTGGTTATCTCGTCTGCTTACCTCACCTGATCCTTCCCCCCTGCCCTGGGGTCATTGCTGGGGTTCCCTTTTGTGCCCTGTGTTGTTGGAGGCAGAACTGATTGCACTCCTGATGAAGATGGGCTGGATGAGCAATGGGAGTGTGGCAGCCTCCTCCCCTCACAAAGATTCGTTTTTGCATATGCAGCCAGGAATCCTTTTGGGTATGGAGTGTTGTATTCCCTTGAAGCAAACTTACTGAGGAAAACAGAGCTCTTTGTGACTGAACGCTTGCAAAGTGTTTCAAGGGGTTTCTTCTCTGCAGGGGTTTCTTCCCTTGTGGGACAGTGCAAGGGAGTCAGACTCTGTCCTGGAGAAGGTAGATGGACCAGACGACCCCTCTGGGTCCTTTGGAGTCCTGTTTCGTATGGATGCTAGAGTCCATCAGCCTCGGGGGCATCTTTGGTCTCCAGTGTACTTTTGTTTTCAATTTTTTTTACACTGTAAAGCTTTGCAGCACCCAACAGGCTGCTGACCTTGATGTTTTGGGAGGACACTGAGTCATTTCTTTAGGCTGTACAGTTATACCAGATGGCTATATTTGAAATTCATTCATCTCAATCAGTTTGGGTGGACTGAAATTGGAATTATGTGACAGCTTCTTGGGAATCATGATGATTTTCAATATCCCCATCCTTGATTCTCCTGTGTTGAAATTTCTTGGAGTTAACATCCAGAGAATTAAGTAATTGCCATGGATAAATTTGTGCTGTGTGTTCTTGTGCATATTATGGAAAAAAGGCTTTACATTCTCTTACATCCTCTTGACTCCATATAGAAGTGCACAGGATACGCAGATATTTCTCCTGCTCTGGCTAAAGGAATTCATGTGGCCAGCTGCACTCTACCTTTGAAAGTCTGCCTTTGAATTGGTAGGAGCTCAATACATGCTGCATCACATAACTTTCCTGCATGTTCCTAAAATACAAATCCAGAACGGGTTTAGGATTAAGTGTTTTCCCTTGGGCGCTCTTAAATCATGTTAAAAAATGAAGCTAGGGGAGGAGAGCGTTTTATAATCGACATTATTTATTTTCTTTTCCTTGCGATAAAACCTTGATCCAAAACTCATTAGAAACAACAAGAAAACACTCCTACTCTCTTGGTGGATGAGAGTCCAACAAATCGTGTCCAGAGGGCCTGTGTGGAATCGTACCTTTCTGCTGACTCACTTGGGCTTTTTCCTGATCCACTTTGGTGGAACGCCTGGAGATCCTCACCAGCTCCATCAACCCCCCTGGGGCGGTGGCAGGGCTGCCCCCCCAGCCGGTGCTGCCGGGTGCATCCAGCGGAAGTGTTTATGAGGGAGCACACCTGGCGCTGAGTAGGTGTGTTTGTTCAGGCAGTGCTGGGAAGCCTCGTCTCCTGACTGGAAGCCAAACGCCTCCCAGCCCAACGTGCTGCAGCACTGAGGTGTTTGCTCTGGGCTCACCGCCCGCCGCAGGCCAGCCCTGCCCTGCCAAGGGATGCAGGTTGCCTCCAGAGGCTGCCGGCACGAAGAGATGTGCTTGTTACTGCTCCTTCCTTTGAGGCTCCTTGGCATCAGCAAACACAACATTGCCTCCTCAAGAACAGAGAGGAGGGGAAATGGGGGAATTAGGGAGGAAGTGGTGACAAAAACTCGCTGGCTGGAATTTTCGTGCTGGCAACAACAGGTTTACCCCTTTTTCTCTGCTCCTCTACCATGGCCTTGATGAAGGGGGGAAATATCCTGGGATGAAAAGGAGACGTGAAGGCATTGGAAATACCACTGCTCTCCTGATGCTCTTTTCAGAGCTTTGTTTTGCCCTTGGGAAAAATGTTTTTTAATGACGGACTCAATGTGATGATCTGATTCAGGACACTGTGCCTTCAGGGCTTTGGTCCTACTCTTCTCCACCCAAAAGGTTCGTCCGCAAAGGGTGGAGTAAAGGAGTAGTTCTTCCATGGGGTACAGCCCTACAGGGTCATCAATGTGGCAGTAGTGACACAAGTGGAGCACCTTATGTGTTGTTTAAAGGGCTTTTATCTGGAATTTGAGAGGCCTCAGCTGGGGTGCAGTATAACAAGGCACATGGAAATGCAAACTTCCACAGAAAACAAGGATGGATCAACAGCCCTCCAGTTGGAGCAAGACTTCAAAACCCCCCTAGACTCACTTTCAGACCTTTTTGTGGTGCCTTATTTATGCTCTGGAACTCCTTCTGGTAACTCAGAAGAGCTGAGCTGCTCAGGTCATCTGAGTTTATGTTTGAGCTTACAGATGACAGCTGCTTAAAGAAGGGGCCTGACAACACATTGCTCAACTACAGTAGAAGCTGGCTTTAGGGACGCACATCCCATTTTCAGCATGAGATTGTATACGAACAATAGGAAATTATTGCCCAATGAGCTCTGGGTTCATCTGCTTCTAAGCCATAAGGTCACTGCAAAGACCTCATTCAAGATTGCTTAAACTTTCATTGAACTGTTTACTTTGAGAGGGGAACCAACAAGGAAGTGATGGACAGAATTCAAAAGAGGGAAATATTTGGAGTTGTAAGCTGCTCTCAGTCTATCTCTGCAGGTTACAGGCACAGCTGGGAACAGAGTGTGTTAAAGCTTCCTTAGATATGGGTGAAAAACTGAACCAATAAGTAGTCATTGTTGTTAAACAACCTGTTCAGATTCAGGGTTGGTGGTCCAGGGAAAGGTTTTTTACTTGGTGTAAACTGACTTATCAAGTCATGTGAAATTGGTGAAATTGGCCTGATTTGCAGAAGTATTGGAAAGGAAAAAATTTTTGGAACAGCTCCATTGTAACTCTCTCCAGAAAATTAATAAGGAGCCTGAATGAAAGATACAACATTATAATCCCCACTTGGAGAAGTCCAAGTGTCAAATCCAAGGACTGACACTGCAAATGGCTTAGAAAACAGCAGTCACTCAGGTCAAGGAGAACAAATAACCACGTCTGGAAATTGTCTCGGTGCCACTCATCTCGGTAGGAAATGACACAAAAGTGATGATGAAACAGAGCAGATTGCTCTGGGAGGTGGGAAGCCCATGGGAACACGCTTAGACAACTTCACTAAAAACAACCAGACAACTTGTTTTTATTATACAGAATAATATATTACCTTGAAATTAACGTGTGTATTCACACTGGCCAGGTGGCTTACTGTAAGACTGAGAAGGCATGGAATTAAAACAGGAAAAGAAATCCATCTATAAATAAAGGCATTCACCTTGGATAATTGATATATTGTGTCCCAAAACATCCCGCAGCTTTCTTGACAGCTTGTGGGTTTTCCTCAGCAGACACCGGTGTGGTTTCATAGTTGGCTGTCTGATCACTCTTCAGCGTTATCACATCGAGTCCTCGCCAAGTTGTGCAGCGTTTCCTATTTACAAAAACAGGAAATCACTGGAGCAGAAGGGGCAGGTTGCAACAACTCATTTATTGCTGTTGATTTTTTCCCTACTTTTTTTCTTGAAATAAAGATAAATGCTGGGGAGAGTGCCCTCCACATGCATGCAGCACAGAAAGGCATGTGCTTCACTGCCTTTTGCGCTGGCATTAGGCTGTGCTGTCATTTGTCTGTGTGGAGCCATGTTTTGCTTTACTCACTGCCTTTGCTTCTTTTAAAGGAAAATCTATGTCCTGTATTATTTCTAATCAATGTGGAACTCAATGCAATCCATGTATTGCTTACTTCTCCATCTGAATGGTGTCTGCAGCTTCCCAAAGTTATAGCACATTCATTAATTTGACTAGAAACCATTTTATGATTCCATACTAAGTGTACGCTCTTCATAAAACAACTCAGAGGAATACATTTTCTTGCCACCTGAGCCTTTTGAAGTGATACCCTGGTTGGGAAGATGGAGGCTGTTTGATCTCTAATGTGCAAGGCCATGGATGGTTTAAATTCAAGCTCAGAGGCTATAGATGCAGCTGGGATGGTTTAAAGAGCTCAGCCTGAGCATCCTGCAGCATTTGGTCTCACAGGTTTGGGAGAGTCTTGTCCCAGCAGGTGCTGCAATCTGGGACTTGAAGCAGGGAGACATCACAGCACTTTTAGTTACTCTTACTAAACTTGTCATTTAAATGCTTGTTGGGAATAAGAAATAAAAAGTTAGGTTTTAATGTTAAGAAGAAAGGCAGCAGAAGAGATAAACCTTGAACACCAGATCGTTTTGCAGCTGGGGAGAGTGAGTTGTCCTTCTCCTTATTCAAATGCTCTGTTAACCAGGGTGGCGAGCATTGGGCTTCCATGGATATCAGTATCAACCGCCTATTGTAATGAGGCTGGGAAGGTGTTAAATACAGGGGACATTTTCTGGGGGTCCTATCCTAGCAAGTCCTACTGTTAATTTTGAGGGTGACAAGGGAACATCATCTCGGTCTGGGGCAGGAGGAAGACCGAATCCTTTGTGTAGGTGCTGAGACATCACCCACACCTGCCCATCCCCTGCTCAGGGCTGGTCCTTGGCCCTGGACTTTGCATGGGCCGTGGTGGCCCCCTCCAGCAGGCTGTCGGCACCCATGGGCTGAGCTCCCAGCTCTCCCAGGCTGTCTGGAGGAACTGTTTTGAGAAAGGGCCTTTTTCTCAGTGCCTCAAGGATTTTCAACAAAAGAGTTTGAAAGGGAAAACCAACAAAGGCTGCTTCCAAAGGCAGCTTGGCAGCACTGTCTTCCCAGCCTTGCAGCCCATGCCACCCCACTGGCTTGAGAGGTGGCCTCAGGCAAGGTCCCCACAGCTCTGAGGCGGTGGTGAGCTAGGAATATTTTCCATGAGATTAAAAAAGAAAAGAACAGACAAAGGCCCTAATTCCAGAGAGAGTTATCTTCTCTGGGAGGATTGTGTGCAGCCCCTGAGCCTGGGAGCAGCTGGGCTGCAGCACTGGGGTGTGCAGGGCTGGGAAGCCAGTGTGCTGCAAATACTGGTGGTTTGTCACCTGGGATTTCCTCTGAGGGGTTTTGGATCTTGTGGACCTGGAACTGCTTGGTCTTGGTTGCTTTGTTCATAATCAAAAAGCCCTTTGTAACCGAGTCATCTCCATCCCAGGGTGCCCCAGCCTCTGTCCACACTCCAGGGCTCCCATTATTTCAAGGACTTTTTGTCCACAGTCCAGGACTCCCATTATTTCCAGAACTTCCTGGTGAATGCAATGGAGCTTAAACTGGTACTTGAAGAGCACAAGGAGAGGAGAGACACCCCCCCCCCACCCCTTTTTTCCCCAGACACTCTGGGACATAGAA
>NW_008236769.1:12663046-12664609 GCF_000691975.1 Corvus brachyrhynchos | reverse complement strand
GAGCGGTTTTCCTTGAGCATCAGCCTGTGCTGCTGTTGGCAGAAGCATCTCTCTGCAGCTGTGCTGACACACCAAATCCAGCCCGCTCTGCTGCGCCTTCCCCGGGGCAGTGCTGGCCGTCCTCCCCTGGCTGGCACAGCCCCCTGCTCTCCCCGCCAGCCTGTTAGCATCACAATGGGAGAAAACAGGGAAATACAGCTCTTCTGGTGCGAAACTGGAAGGAAAACCCCGGTAGAGAGCTGGAGGAAATGAGGCCGTAATACACAAAGGCAATGGGAACTGGGGCATTTCTGAGGATTTGGCCTTAGAACAGTGCACGAAGTGGTGAAGCAGGGCTTGGACCTCCAGACCTTCCAGAGAACTGGGCTCACTTGCTCCGCCCCAGGACTGTGAGTGGATGTGTACAGCAAAGGCTGTCACTTGCTCTTCCTCGGATTTAGGAGCTCTCCCATATGGATCCTACCCCACATCCCTCAGCTGGGACTTCTCTTGACTGCAGACAGCAAGGCTGAGCAAACAGAGGCAGCTCTGCCTGTGAGCCTACGGCAACTACAAAACACCTGACAAGAAAATCGTGTGCTTTAACACAAGCAGGAGAGCCTGGTTTGTGCTGCTGCAACAACCTCTCCTGGCAGGGCCCGTCAGCTATCTCCAGCTGATAGATGCTGGCAATCAGCAGTGTTTGTGGAAAGGCAGCATATCCCAGCTCTTGGTAACCTTTGTGCAGGGAGAGCCAAGATTGCCCTTTATAGCTCGAGCCAGCCCCTCCTCTCACCATGCTAGAGAAGCACAAGATCTCTACATCATCCAAGAGACCCCATGGGAGCAGATCTCTCCTGTCTCTTGGAAGGACCAGCATTTCCACGGCAGGTTGCTGTGAAATCCTCTCCCCTGGCTGTGACTGCAAGTGCTACAGACCAGTCAGGCCTCCCACTCTCTGCTGCCCAGAATTAGATGAGTCATCTGAATTACCCTTTCAGGATCCCTCCAAGGAGACCTGGCCTGTGAGACACCCCTGTCCAGGAAGGATACTGAGGCTGATGGGACTGGATCCACTTTGTCAGACTGTGTTTGGAGGAGCAGCAGATAGACAAAAGATGGCAGGAGGGAACAGAAACCCAGTCACATGCCATTTATAATTTGGGGAGAAAAAAAATCTTTGTGAACCTCAGTAAATTTAAATGTCCAAATAAATGGTTTTCTGTAACTTAAAACCAGAAGTGGTATTGTCTTTTGAACAGAAGTGGCATTTCTAAGCTTTTTTTCTTTTTGGTCCTTGATTGGATTCCACCAACAGAATGAAGAGCAGGACACATTTTCCCACCATCACCACCACCAAAATATGAGTGAAAGACATGGAGAAAAGAATGAAATTATTTTGAAATTTCCTTGAGACCGTTTTGATTTATTTGCAAAATACAATGAAAAATGTGATTTCATATGGATTGAAAACCCTATGAAATGCTTTTTTTTGAGTTTTACTGGATGTAAGAGAAACGCTTCCATTTTTATGTGGTGAGGAGGAAAGGGGTAAAACACAGAGAAATAAAGAAATCAAAACCA
>NW_008236769.1:12609021-12663008 GCF_000691975.1 Corvus brachyrhynchos | reverse complement strand
TTTTTTAATAAAATGAAAATGTTTCACAACTCCATTTTCTAAAAGAAGCTAAACAGAATTTGATCAAATTACAGTCAGGCTAAAATAAAACTTAAATTACTGTGTTTCAGCAATTTATTAAATGAGATCCCCAGCATCCTGTGCTGCTGTGTTAAGAGATGATCTGTGTAAGAACAGTATTAGGAGGCTCTGTCCATCCAAGCAATAAAGTGAAATACCTGGAGTTAAATGAGCTTAACAAAGAGATGATGGATGTATCTAGAGCTTAGCTGGACCTGTTCTCAATTGTTTAATTTTACTGACAAAATTCTAAACAGGTTTGTAGTAATTTGAAAGGGCAGGAAAACCAATTCTCCTTTAAGTTTGGAAGGTGCCTAGCAAATTGTTTTTCTCCATTCTTCTCTTCCTCAGCCTTTACTTTATCTTCACTGTTCTGAGAACTTGCACTATCAGAAAAACTAGTGATGTACAGATTTCCCTATTAATAGCTGTGGATCTTGATGAGCTTTCCAACAGACTGATTTTTGTCTATAAAAAAAAAATAAGAGGGATGTTCCTGTAGCTGATGGAAGTAAGGTCAATGAATGTTGTTTGGGGGAAATGCTCTATGTGCTGCATAACTTTGATTACAAGTTAACAATTTTTTGTGGATTTCTGTCATGGGATATGTAGCCTCTTGTATCATAAAGCAATAATCAAAATTACATGTGCTTAGAACATCCCAAGGCAATCTCTTTACTCAGCAATTCTACACAAAAGAGCCTTTTTCCAGCTGGGCACTACATCCAGATTCCCTATGAAAATGGTTGTAAGTTTTAGCTCCAATTTTGGCTCAGTCTGTATCCCACATAAAGCCTGGCTTTGCTTTTGGAGCCCTGGAGAGGCTGAGAGAGGCATTTCACACAAATTTGCAAGTGTGCACCTTGTGTGGGTGATGGATGCTGTGCCTGCACCACTGGCAGATCACTGGTGTGGGAAGAAGAGCTTATTGCCAGCCAAAATACAGGTGCACAGTGCTGCTCCTGCAGCCTGTGTATGACAGGCATCCTAGAAACGAAGGAAATACACCGTGGGCTGTAATTAGGCCCAGAGAGCTGATACTTCTTCCCTTTTTCTTATGTTTTATCGAGTCATATTATCTCTTTTAAGAGCAATCTCGCTCGGGGTCACTGGGTAGCAGGGCCAGGCCAAGCACAATAAATTAAGCTGGGCTGCTAATTCAAAGCAGATTGCTCCAGCTCCGCGGGTGCACATGGCAGGACATCGCACTTCCAAACTCGACACAGGCTCCCTGGCCCAGCCAGAATAAACTGGTTTGCAGTCATGCCTCAGAATAAACTTCAGTAAGTTTAATAAATATTATATTTAAATGTGTGCGGCTCTGTGTGTAAACCACTGTGACCAAACCGAAGTAAACTGGAGCTTGTGTTACAAGCACTGTGGAAATATCAGCATTCGGCTTTTTTAACAGCCCACTGTTTGTACTACCAAGCAACAAGAGCTCCAAATAAGAAGCCATAGCAGACCTCACCTCCTCCTGACGCCTACTGTCTAATGGAGACCAGATGCAGGAGGATATCTTGCCTGCAGCGAGTCAGAAAGTTGTGATGCATCCAAACACGGTGGTACAGGGACCTGGTAATGCAAGCGACAACCACTTGCTTCTATTTTCTGGGTTAATTTAGTCAGTCTGCCTTCTCTGACTTGTCTGATGAGATATATTCTGGTTTGGGGTGTTTTTTGGGTTTTTTTCCCACTTCTGTCAAATTCCTTTTGACTGGAAGTTCCCCAGTAATCCCCTGTGTTATTTTCATGGTGACTTTAATGTTCATGCCCAGGTGTAGTCCTTCTATTAAAAATGAACAATAGCAGCTGCTTATGTTCACTAGCTGTTCAGGTTAAAAAGTTATTCCCCTTGATCAGAAGAAAAGAGGGGTGTTGGGTGAGGGAGAGGAGTGATTCTGGCATATGCCAGAATACACTATTCTCACTGGGAATCCAAAGAAGGAGAGGCTAGATGAAAATATTCATCACTGGGTAAACATGGATTGGAAGTATTTACTCCGAAAACAAACGATAAAAATGGCTTGCCCTCAAATTGGAGGATGCACTAAGTGGCCCCCTGAGGCAACAGAATAGGAAGAGCTATTTTAAATGCTGATAGAACACCAAGATTAGCTAGGCTAGGAAGAAAATTTTAGCATTTTCTATGGAGGAAAGTATTGGAATTTAAAATTATTTTAAAAATTAGAGGCAGAGACCCCAAGAAAAGTAAGTGAGCTGAAAAAGGAAGAGAGCAAATCAGGAAGAGCAAGACACCACACTTAGGCATAGCTAATTGTTCCAACCAATACAAGAAATAATTGATTAGACAGCAAAATATCTAGGCGTTGCAGTGAGACACAACCTGATTAGAGCAGAAATGTCACACTGCATTAAAGATATGGAAGTCATGGAGGTGTATATAAGCATGAAACATCCACAAAGGAATGTTTGCATCCCGCTTAACATTGGCAAAACCTCTGACTGTGTTCAGTCCTGAGCTGGCTTCAGTGCAGAGTGTTCCTGGAAAGGGAAAGGCTGTAGACATCTTTGTATTCCTGACATCCAACATGCATAGAGCAAGAAGTTATCTGCTCATGACCATTTTTCTTTTCTGTGCTCTGTGTGAACACTGCACTTGCTTTTTATTCTTATGCATGTTTGGTTAGAAACACAGATTTCTTTGATAGGTGAGGTTACAGATGTGTGTAGGCTTTTAAAAATGATGTGCAAAGGCAGCTGTGTGAGGATGTGAATGCAAGCCCTGTAAGGGTTTGGACACGTGGACAGTTAAGCACACTCATCACTGGAGTGCAGTGTAGCCAGTTGCACATTCCTAGTGACAAATGTGAAATTAAATCCACGTTGGTTGCAAATTTAGGAATAAGCCAAAAGTATTTACTTTCAGCTCTGCCAATGCACACCACCCAGGAGGCCAAAGAAACTTGGTACTCATGTGCTGCAGCCTACTGTATTGATCCACCTCCCCTTTTATGCACACACACCCCCAGTGTAGCCCTGGATCTTCCCCTTGCCTCTGTGTGCACCAGCAGGAGACCCACTGGCATCAAGGTGGGAGGTAAAGGCATACAGCAGGAAAAGAAAATCAGACACATTCTGTGGGTATTCCTAAACACTGAAATGTTGTAAGTGCATAAATCCTATTGATTTCCATGATATTTTAGAAAAATGCCAGTTCAGTCTGTGGACAGAAATGGGCTGTGCTTAGAAATCATCCACAATGGATAATTGAATGCTTTCTTTCACCTACCACAGCATCCCTCGGACCACCAGCATTATCTCACTGAGCTGAGTGGTGGGAGAAGCAAAACACTTAGAAGGAGATAAATGTGCTATATTTGAGCACTGTAATCCCGATAAATTAGCTGTTCATCCCAGCTGCCTTTCATCTCTGTAGGAAGGAAGGGCATTTCAGAGCACTGTGATCTCCCAGCCAGGGAGACAGCTATCCCTGCCCTGCCTGAGGCAGCCAGTGCATTAGCCCCCTGGGCTATCAGGACAGTTAAACAAAACCATCTCACAATTAGCAATTTGCTGTGTCCTCACCATTGCCTCTAATTTGGGGATGTCAGAGGGTTGCTTCAACGTTGGTTCATGCCCTTTGTGTTGCTGCTTGCAATTCTCAGCTGTTGCCTCCAGTAACCTGTGCTTGAGGGACCAGTTTTCTAAATGTTCCTTAAGCAGTGCATCCTTTTTTAATGGGAGAGATCCCTTTCAATGAAGGGAAATACAATCTATAAAATGCAATCCCTCATTGCATTTTATATGTGTTAGATTTTAAGTCGTTCCCAAAATAGAGTTTGTATTAATTACCATCAAGTTTGCAGAAGTTGGGATTGATGTAGTGAAAACCTCACATGTGTAGGATCAAGAGGTCAGGACAATAATGGCACAAGCTGATTTTACAGGAATACCATCATTTTGGCCATCTCAGGAGTCAAGTGGTTTTTTGTGCTTTTGTGATTTTCTTCCGCCTTCAGGTCAGAACCAGGAGGTAAGTTTCTGGCTAGTTTGCACAAACTCTGTGTTGAGCATTTTAAACTGGAGTCTCTGAAAACTAAGCAGGGATTCCCCCTGGTTTAATTTCTCTGCAGCCAAGCCATGTGCTCAGGCTCTCCAGTCCAGCTGAGACACAGTGTTGGAGTTTCAGAGCTCAGGCTGAGGAGCTTTTACACTCAGTGGCATCAAAAAGTTCAGGTTGCTTCAAAACAGAAATCCAAATTCTAATGGCAAATTTTGCTGTCACAGAAGAAAAATGTCCTGTTTCAACAGGCAAAACAAGGCAAGATAAGGCAAGATAAGGCAAGATAAGGAAATAAAGATTTTTTTTTTTTTCATGCTGAAAAATCCCTGGAAAAGTTTTTTTGGGGAGAATCAAAGTAGATTGTTCTCTAGAAGGTCAAGGTCTTGAGTTACATTTACTTTTTCATCCTATACATGACTCAAAGAAATGGCTTTTTAATAGATGGATTAAAGGTGCTTACTTCAATTTCACTGACAGACAATGGAATTTCAGATGGCATTTATAGATGTCTCCTTGGGAAATGTTGGAGTTTTTTCTTTAAGGTATATTCCTGTTAGAAAATCAGTTGTGATCCAGCTTCAGGACGATCTAGTCCTAATTGTTTCTTGTTTAAAGGTGTAATGATAACCAGGTTATACGAGAAGGAAGCCACACCCCTATGGAATCTCTGTAATTTCATGCAAAATATTAAATGTACATTATTATTGTTATTTTTCAAAAAGCAACCAAAAGCAACCAAGCCTCACAAATAAGAAGAGAAATGTGCCTTTTCCATTAACCTATGGGATATACTTCACTCATTCTTTTGCTTTGGTTTTTTTTATTCTAGCTAAGAGCAACTCAAAGAATGAAAGCCCAGTCTTGATTCATGTCATGTACTTCCCCAGTTCTCCTTTGAATGCCTTGGCACCATCTTACAATTAGTGCTGCTTAGTTAATTGGTGTATCACCACTTTAGATTCTGGAGAACTTGAATTAAGCTTCATGAATTTGACTTTCAAGGACAAGAGCAAGAGCAGCAGAGGGACAGCACTGATCAACAGCTCAGACAACTGAGATTCCCAAAATGCTTTGCATGGGAATGTCTCAGGGTTTCCTAACACCGGGGAAACAAGAGTTTTCAAGCTTCATGAGAGAGTGGTCTTTATTACTGCAGGCCTGGTTCCTAGGGTATATCACCGTGTCCCACAGCCATAGGGAGGAGGAGGAGAGAAGATCCAGCAGGCAGGAATTGTGCAGCAAGATTGATTTATTTAATTATTTTACAAACTCTTTTATAGACTTTTTTCTTCATAGTCTAATTGGACAAAGGACCAGCCACCCCTTGGGGGTGATTGGCTAAAATCCTAAAACATCCATTGTGAAAATATTTTTCTACTATACCATAAACAAGACTTTTCAAGGTTGCTGGTGGCTTGGTTGTTTACATTCCCTGCTACCTCTTCTGCGTGAGAGAAAAGTCTCTCACAGACTTAGAAAGTAGCAAGAAAATCCTTGCTAGCAGCATTTTTGTATCTACAGGTCTTTGCTCAAGACAAGGACCAAAGGGATGAACAATTGCAGGTTAAAACTGTCAAAATATTTATTTATTGTTTTTCACCTCAGTAAGCCTGTAATTAGGAAATACATTTTTTCTTGTGATCACCCATTTGATGTGCTATGTGCAGCTGGGAGGTAGCCAGGAGAGGACTTTTTTCTGCTGCCTGTTTCTGGCTGACCCTAATAACCAGAGATGGAAAATAGTCCTACACTGGGTGCTGCTTCAGGGAATACCCAGGCGAACAGAATTTGCTTTTCCTAAAGGAGAAAAAGTTCCAGTTTTAAACAGGGTTTATTTCAAGCATCATGTCTGAAAAACTAGGACCAAATATCCAGGATACTTGTCAGCTCTTCTACACCCATTGCAAATGATGGGCAAATTTGCTTAGGACAAAACTGAAGTGTCCCTCTACTCCTCCCACCGGTGTCCACAATCCAAGGCTATGGGGTCACCACTTCAGCAAAGAATTAATGTTATTGTTAATATTAAGCACTTTTCCCATTTTTATCTATTCACGAGAAAAAAAATAGCCAGGTTTTCCTATTGGAAAATTTCCTATCAGCCCAATGACCAAGCTGAAGGACTTTGAATCTTTAGTTTTTTCATTGTTACCATATGATCCTCCTGTCTCTGCTGCTGTGCTCTGTGCTGGTCTGACCTGAGACCCTGAATCATCCCTGGGAAATGGCTGCTCTGAGCAGTGCAGAAAGAAGTGTGAAGCTCTTTGGTGGTTGCTGTGGTTTCTTCTCTCTGTTTTGTAAGGCTCAGCTCTTTCCTGGTGTTCAATAAATGACAAATATGTCCGTTTAGTGTGGTTTTGTAGGGAAGTGTAAATTGTGTCTGCTGATACCTGCTTGTCAGTTTAGCCTTTTCAGTAACTCTTAAACTTATTTCCACCAAATCTGATGGAGGGATGGAGTATCAAAGATAACTGTGCTTCTACAGACTTCATGAAAATAAGCATGTGGGAAGGGAAGAGAAACCAGAATTTGTGTCTCCCAGGGACACGGTTTAGTGATGGATGTGGCAGTGCTGGTTGAGCACTTGGACTTGGTGATCTTAGAGGTCTTTTCCAACCTAAACAATTCTATAAGATCCAGTCTTAGTGGTTTCTGTGACAGCATCCAGCTAGTGAAATGCCTGATGTCCACCTCTGGCCAAGCTGCACGTGTGTAGTTCCAGTGCTGCCATAGCATGACCTGACTTTTCCTTGGGCATATCTCAGGGAATGTGAGGCAGAGCTGAGGTCAGTGAGTGTCATCCATGGGGACACAGAACAAACAATCCCTTTGAAATGCATTTTTGCCAGAAATCAGATTGGGATGCAGCTCAGTGCGAAAAGAAAAAGGAAATTAAATATTGGTTCTGTTGAAGCCAACAGCAAGATTACTAATCTTGAATTTTGGCCACTTTCTGTAATAATGAGGCCAGAGAAGAAGTTTTTAAGAATAAAAAATTGTGGATGCAACCCTTGCCGTAGATAACACCCCAATAATGTGGTAGGTGATTCAATCCAGTCTCTCTTTGGGAGCTACAACTTGTAAATGCAAAGTCTGGATGTTTGTCTATCTTCCTTGAGACTCCATTGCCAACACAAACCTAAGTATTTGTCCTTCTAAACTTGTTTTGCCTCAGAGGAGTTAAGATAATTCTTAGTTTGGACCTGAAAGTGGGATGAGTGTTGGATGGTACACAGGGCCCCATGCTGCCAAAGGACTTCAACAGGGGAAACACCCACCTGCCTCTGATAGTCATCTTGGGGTTCCTGAATCTCCCTCTGGAGCTACTCATCCCTCCCTGGGACTATGAGGGAAGCCCTGATGTTGGTTGGGTCCCACATCTTTAGACAGCTGGGAGGGGGTTACCTGGTGACCCTGGAGAACGCTGGAGAGATTCAGTCTTGTATAAAAAAGCTTGAAAAATGTCCACAGGCAGTGTTTTATGGTGGAAATTAGAGAGTAGCAACCTTCACCTGACTCTTTCTGAGGTTCACCATCAGTATTTACAAAGCAGTAAAGGTCAGCAGCACTCTGTCTTATGCACAGGCAAGAGAGCAAACTCACTTGGTTTTGGAAATGTGAGACATACTGAGATGTTTAAAAAGAAGTTTTCAAATGAGCTTACCCTTTTCTAGCATTTAGGAACAACCATCAGCTATTAGCTGTCCCTCCAACTTTTAATGCATATGATCAAATACTTGAAGGCATTTCTGGAGTGCTCAGAACTATTTCAGTGAAAGTGGTAGTTACAGAAACGATGCTGCTTCCAGCCAACAACTCCCCACAAGATGAGAGCACCAGACAGCCCCTGGCCACAAGTACCAGAAATTTGAAAGAAAATAAAGGGCTCAGTTAAAAAAGAGAAAGATCATAACTTTATAATAACACTATTATTCAAAGAAAAGTACTTCCTTATGAATTTGCAAAACCACTTTAGGCTTCAGGATTTTTTTTCCATCCCCCAATTGCAATTAATTGTAAACCATGAAATAGAGCATACAGTAACATCAACTGGTTGTGAGTGCTGTTGGTTCCCCAAAGGCTGTCACTTCACCCGGGTCTACCAACTGGTTTTCAGGATTACACCCTGCAAACTTGGAAGGTGTCTGAGAGAAAACAGGTTAAATGCTCCCTCCTGGCTTTTCTTTCTGCTGAAAAAGAAGCTATTGACACATCACTACTTGTTGTTCATTATTTCAAGAGAGAAGAACTTTTAGCCCATTTCTTTTCTTTTAGTTCCTCTCAAATAATGCATATATTTGTTCCAAATTTAAAAACTGCTGAGGAGTTGACTGGTTTTGTGACTACTATTTTTGACTATTCTGCTCATTATATCTGTGCAAAAGGCTCTTGGCTTTATGTGTGCATTGAAAAGCCACCCTCATGTTGAATGCTGTCTTAGGGTCTTTGCAGCAACTCGTCCTTTTTGTACAGAGAAGTGAAACAGCAACTTTGTTCCAAACAGAGTTTAAAGGTGGAAAAACTATCTCATGGCTGGTATTTTAGGTTTCTACAGCAGAGAAGTAGAAAAGTGGCAGTTCAGCAAATCTTAAGGACAGTCTTGATTTTCCAAGAGTTTCAGATATATTCAAACTTGCATATGCTCTACATCTGGACCAAGACTTTGGCTTGTAATTCTACAGGATTTTGCCAGTAAAGCATCAGAGCTGATACAACACTTGTTAGGCTGATTTGGTTTGAAAAAACTCATGAATCTCAAAGTTTATGGCTGTGAAAAATAAATTGTCTGTGAAAACTGGGGTGACTTGCTGTGGTTTTTTTTTTTGTTTGTTTGTTTTTTTAAGGAGAGGTAGGCCAGAAGAGGCTTTACATGAACCTTTGTCTCCCTAATTCCTGTCTGGATAAACTTTCATTCTAGCATGAGGCTGAGAACTGTCTCGAAGCTGTAAAGTATTTTCTTCTACATGTGGCACACAGGGAAGCTTCTTCATGTTTAGCATCAAGACTGGAAAGATGTCACAATAAACCCCTTCCTGAGGAAAAAGAGTATTAAGAGTACCCCTCTAACAGCTCTGGAGTTTGCTACATGTCCCCTAATATTAGGCAATCTCTTTAAAAGAGATGTAAGAAAACTCATTATTATTATTATTATTGTTATTGCTATTATTATTATTATTATTATTATATTTTTGACTAGAACAGGTTTTTCCATTGGCTCACCTGGAAAATTTGCCATAATATCTGGTATATTTGCCATATTATTTGGGTTTTTTTCCCCGTGCAGGATAAAAGAAGAAATAACCATCTACATCGAATTTGCACTTCTTTATTACTAGTAAGAAGCTTGTTTTCAGAGACAGGTTAGAGGGAGGAACGAGTTTACAATGGAAAGTGTTGCAGGAAAGCACGACACATGGGCTCTTTTCTGGTCAAAGTCTGTTTTGTACAGAGCTGTCTGTACCAAAAGGTTCCTTGAGCTTGGCAAGGACAAAAGGCAAAGTTAATTTGTGGTACTGTAATGGCCTGTATTACCAGCCCATTTAGAACACAGACCAATGGGTTGGGCAATTACTTTTGCTCCTAAAGTCCAAATCTGGGTGCAGAGGGACACTGGCACCATTCTAAGCCTAATATGTTTCTCCATAGAGAAGGAATGTCAGCCCTTGCCTGTAACTCGTGTTCTCCAGGCAGACATCCTCAATTACCCGCAGGAAATAATACTGTCGGGAATGTACCTTAAACATCACTGTTTTATAGGGTTTATGCCTGAGTCCAGGATCCCAGGAAGATTTTATCTGTCCCCTAGGAGATATAGCCTTGAATGCTCCACCAAAGGGTCTTCTGTGTCCTTTCTTTCAAGGACTAAGGAGAGACTCATCTTTTCTCTCAGAACATCCCTGTGACAGGGTGACATTCACTTTAGAGTCTTCCTCATGGTACTCAAGTGCTCTCCATAGCACAGAGGTTGCAACTTTTTCAGGAGAGAGAAGAGCTGAATGTTTAACACTTAGTGAATTATTGGAAGAAGGAAAAGATTTATGAGACCAGAGGGAGCATGGATGAGCCTGACTCTGACCAGTGGGGTGAGTGTTCCAAGACTTGCTTGATGTTGTGTTCAAGTATTTTACATTACATTCCACAAAACACAGAAACGATCTTTTGAGCAATGTCAACATCACGGTCTTGCTCTCCCACATAGAGCCCTTAGGTTATAATGTCATGTTTACTCATTCCCACATGTTCACAGAAATCTTTCATTTTTGTACATAATGGCAGAACTCCTAGTGGATAAAAGGATGCTGCTTCCCATTCAAGTTGGCTTGAAGCTGGCAATTAGGGCACTGTTCAGAGCAGGAGGGAATTTGAGAGAATCTCTCTGAGGCAAGAACAAGAACAGAACCTTGGTTTCGAGACTCTGAGTGTCCTCACACCATTCAAGTGTTGGAAGGGTAAGCTGGGTTTGATCAGGGATTTTATGGTTGCATATATTCTTATATATGGGACAGAGACACAATTAATAGGACATACCTGTGCCATATCTGCCGGGCTTTTTTGGATGTCTTGAATGTCCTAGTGCATCTTACACAGGTTGTTTATCATCCAGACTTTCATTCCCTGACTGGGTACAGTCTAATTTCCAGCCCACACTGTGTCAAATGCCCTTGCCAGGGAGCAGTTGGATGGAAAATCCACTTCTGTCTCCCCTGGGCCATCGACCACCCCACGCTCTCAGCTTTACTGTACCCAGGCAGGAGGAGGGACTTTACAGTAAAACCAGAGCCAGCAGATTTCACTCCAGACAGCAAGAGATGGATACAGTTCTGGTTTCTGTACTCAGCTGAGGAACATAAAAACCATGATAATAGAAGTGGGACTTTTTTTTTCCTGATTGTGGTTGTATTAGGCATAGTGTCCAATTTTCTTTGAATATTCCAAATATCTGGGCACACACATTTTGGTGTAACAGTTCCCTGTGAGGCAGATGTCACTGGCTCACAGTTTCTGGCTTGGCATCTTCATCACTGTACAGATATATTGATTTTGTCTCTCTCCTCAATTGGTCTACATGAATGAGGCTTAACATGCCAGTGAGGCGAATGATGAGACGGGGCTGACACTGTATCAAATTACCTTTTACAAAGCTGTATCATATATCCAATACCTGAGTCTATGTAAGCCCTAAAACATGATACTCTGCTGAGGCATGTCCAAGATGTAAAGGGGAACTCCTGTGTTTAGATACAGCAAAGGTCTGGAGGTTTCTTTACCTTTTTCTCTCACTGTTGCTACCACTGACAAAGAAATCAGACTGACATCTCTGCTACTAATGTGTTTAAACAAAGTAATTTGCTTAATAAATACATTATTTCTGAGTGCAAATAGAAAATTATTCCAAATTATTTGCTCATCAGGGGCTGTTGAAGTTTGCGGACCTAATCTTGCCTGATTGTGGAGAGGTTTATGTCTGAGTTGATGTCCAGAAAGATTCTTCATAGTCAACAGAGATATTAAATCTCTTAGAAGGTGTCATTCATATTATCCTGAAATGTTCAATAGAGGCTGGATGAACTACACCCTAAAAATGCCTCTCTGTCCGCTGACTACACAGACAGCTTGTACAGGGTCTAGCTCAGTTGTTGATATCTGCCACAAAGGCACCTAAAGTTGATGAGATGGGAGATTCATCCCACCATGGCAGTCTGAGTGTCTGCATATGAAATGTCTGCTGCTATGGAAAATGTTTGGAAACAGTCAACCAGGTTAACTTTTCTTTTTTCCAGTACTCCAGTGGAGTAGTGGTGAGTCAGGGAAGAGCTTAAACTTCAGACTCTATCTCCTCAACCCCTACATCTCAAAAATCTACACCAACCCAAAGAGAGAAGATGGAGCTCTGGTGCTTGTCTGAGGCTCCTGAGTGCTACAGAAACAGCAAATGCTGTTTGCAGAAAACAGCACAGTAGAATAGCAGAGACTGTCCCCATCGCTAAGGTTTTCAAAATGGTATGCCAGAGAGGTGCTTAAAAAAAGAGGGAAACAGGTTATGTTAAAGTAATTTACTTGCTATTGGTCGAGATTACTTCTTGCAAATGCCAAGGAAAGGTGGAGAGCTGGGATTATTCATGAAACAGATTAAGGAAAATCCATGTCAGTTAGAGCAGAAACCCAATATCAATATTTGTAGAGGATAGCACCCACTGTCATTAATGGCATAGGAAATAGGAGGAGGCAATGATGCTGGAAAATAACCCAACCTCCACATGGCACTAGGGAGTGCTACATTTCCATCCCAGCCTGGGAGAGAAATTCACCCAGCTGTGGTGTGTGTTTTTTCAAAATCTTCCTGGAACACTGGAGCAGGTGCAGAGAAAAAAACCCAATACAAAGCAGCCAAACAACCAACAAAAAGCCGAAACGCAAATGATTTGATGGTTGTAGGAAATGCTGTGCAGTGAGCCCCTCAGTGAACTCACGTTCCTTATTTCAATTTCTCAGAAAAGCTGAAAGAGGACTTCACCGTAGTGTGTAATTAATTGTTTTCCTTCAGGAAGAATGTGTTGCCTGGCCAGGGCAGGAAGCTAGAACAAGGCAATTCCAAACTGGAAATAAGGCACATTCTAACTGCCAGGCTGATTAACCATTCCAGTGAACCATGGAAAGATTGATAGATCCCTTCATTTCTCAAAGTCTTCAATTAAAGCTGGATGACTTTCTGAAAGAGTCATTTTAGCCAAACAAAACTTGTTGGAAAATTTAAAGGCTGCATAGTACAGGAGTTGCTGAGGACTTTTCCACAGGGAGGGGAGATTTATGCTCACTGTGTAGTTTATTATTTCTGTTTATGTTCTTTAGAAGAGCTCAAATACAAGAGAGATGCTTGAGATAAGTGCAGAAACAAACAAGCCAAGACTGGGCTATCTCCCAGAAGATAAATGTAAGCTGAAGTTGATGTGGCTAATTCAGATATGGAATTTATCTCAGTGAATCTACAATGTGAAACTCTTCTGGAGACCTTTTTATTTAGACACCCTTATAGATTTTATTTGATTACTTAAAAAAAAGAAACAGAAAAACCACAACCTTCAAAAGTTCAGAGTTGCCATAACCAATAACTAATGAATTTTTCTCCTTTCTCTCTGATTTATAAGTTCCCTTAATCATAAACATTCCTCCAGTTTTGCTAGCTGACCCAAATCAAAAGGACAAAGTCAAAGATCATTGTTGCACATTTTAAAATGCAAGACTGTCTCCTTCTCAATAAAACATGATGGATTCATGGTCCAGCATAGAATTCACAATCATAAAGGCAGGTGATAGAGGTTAACCACCACATTGCAAATACCAGGACTTTGATTCATAAATTGAAGAATAAAACATACTTAAAGAAAAAACATAGTTTGCAATATTGTAAACTATTGACCTCCCTCAAAGCTGGACCTGCCTTTTTGCTGCTTGTAAAATACCTGCTTCCAAAATGAAATGAAGATTTAATAGGCTGGACTCTGTATGAGGGTGCCACAGTCAAGAAGTCAAATCTAGTTGCCTTCTATTTTTTTTTTCTCTAGACATTTCTATGCACATCAAAGTGGACAGGTTTTAATCTATTTAGCAACAGATTCACATAGTGCTTCGGGGATCTTGAAGACTTATATTTTTGACCAAAAAATACCCCAAACAAATAAATAAACAACTCAGGAATGAAAGGAAATGTTTTCTGTGTGCTCATTTTTTATAGAAATATTTGTTTTAACTTCATGATTGTCATGATGAGGTGAAAAATTCCCCCCTTCCCCATTTTGAAAAGCTGGACAATCTAAAGCCAAATGATGTGCTGATAAGTGCAGTTGTCATCCCACTAGTATTTCTGCTGTAGGAATTTCCTCTGGATTGCAATATTTATTTCCGTTTTGCACCTCTCTTTCTGTGGGATAATTCAGTGCAGAGACAAAGAAACATGGAAGGAAATGGGAGAAGATCCACTGGCTGCAGAAAGTAACCTGCAAAGAACCTGTAATGGAGCTATTTCTGGTTTTGTTCTTTTATTCTCCTTCTGTAACACAGAATAACAATATTTATCCTAATTATACTTTTAATCTTCTTCCTTTTCAAAAAATCTGTATGGTCCCGTAGTACTTTCTCGAAGAAACTGTTTATGACTGGCCTCTGCCATCTGCAGAGTCCTGAGGGGCAGGCTGGGACCATTAACTAAATTTTGGATGAGTGTGTGTACAAGGTAAACACATCTGAAAAAGCAGTGTGGATGCAAGGATCATGTACATGCACACACTGCAATTTCCCGTAGCTTAAATGAGGATTCTTTTTATTAAAATAAGAAGTTAATTAATACACATGGGTATTTGAGGATCAGATTCTACATACCATTCATGTGGACTTGATTTAAAGATCCTGAAATTAATTAAAAGTACTGGTAAAGGAGTCTGTTTCTGGTGGGAACAATGCACTGATAACTTAATTAGAGTATGCAGAAAGCTATGACTGACTTCTCATAGATCAAAAATTAAAATAGAAAGGATAACTAATGTCTTGTGGAGAGTTTGCATCCATCTAACCTGACTCCCTGGTGTTGGGCTTGCAGTGCTAAACCCAAACCTGAAAGGAGGAAGGGATGCTCCAGGCCCACTTTGTGTGTAAGAAGGATGGTGAGATTTCCACTGGCTGAAAACAGCTCAGTTTTGTCACTTTTCCATCCCAGGATGAACCCATCTCATCTTGTTTGTGCCAAGCAGCAAAGCAGCTTTGGAGCTGTATAAAACTTGGTTAGATGACCACATGGAAAACTCAGCCATTGTGGGAACAAATCAAGGACTCAAGGACAAACCCTTGGTAAACACTAGACCACAAACACTGGGTGTTTTTGTCTTCAGTATTGTTTGAGGGCTTCCTGGAAATTCATTTCAAGGCCAGGTTTGCTGTCCTTAGGGAGAGTACACCAAGGTCACAGGCTATGCAAGGAGGTGGGTGGGTGTTGGGGCATTTCAGAGGAGATGCCTGAAGAAGCTTAAACTTTTGTCTGCTGTTATCCATCTTTGATGCCTCTGAAACCCTTTAAAAGCAGAAGAGAAATGAGCCAAGAGCATTCCCTACAGGCTCTGTGGAATCGTGACTGATCTGTCCTGCTAAGCTAAAGCTCAGCTGCCAGGATAAAGACAGGAGGAAGGTTTTCTATGGCCCAGCTCCTGCAGCAGGTATAAGGCACTGTGGGCATTGGTGGGCACCACGGATGAGAGGACATCTCATGGTGTGAATCACTCTGTATGTAACCATGACTCAGATCCTTTCATTGCAACCCCATCTCAAGAGGCTAAGTTAACCCAAAGTCCCCAAAATTGACCCAGGCAGTTCCCAACAAAATGCAGCTTTGGACCAGTATATTTAATGAAACAGCTGAGAAGGCAGCTGGAAGTTTTGTGGGGCAGATCCCATCCAGCCCTTGACTTCAGCCTTCTGGGTTACAAAGGAGATGTGTCCATGAGCCAGCTACTGCAGCTGGTGCTTGTTGGTGACT
The DNA here is from genome assembly GCF_000691975.1 of Corvus brachyrhynchos. Lineage (NCBI taxonomy): Eukaryota > Metazoa > Chordata > Aves > Passeriformes > Corvidae > Corvus > Corvus brachyrhynchos. The sequence continues at coordinate 12,647,397 of NW_008236769.1, read as the reverse complement.
TGGAGACGAGCGATTTAAATAATCAGGCACCCCAGGAATTCTGGCGGGAAATCTGGGCTAGCAAAACAAATATCCAATGGAAAATAAGTGAAATAGGTCTTCTAAATAAGATCTCAATCCAGCTTCCAATGATGTTCTTCATAGAGATATTTAATAAATTAAATATCCAATGTGAAGCCTATACAGGCTACAAATTAATTTTGTTTTAAGTAAAACTTTGGAGTTGTTTAGACCTTTCCTTCACTGGATATTTTCATGTGTTTTGCCATAAGCAAAGTAAAAAGAAGTACTGTCTCTCCTAAAAAAATAGTTCATATGCAAATTCACTGACCTGTGTTTGTCAGATGAAAGCAAAGTAAATGTGTGTGTCTGTGGGGAAACTCTTTGCTGTTGTGCTTGGCCTCCAACTAAAGAAAATATTTTCAAGTGCTGAATGAGTTTTGGTGCTGCCCACGAGGCTGGCACTTTACACCAGTGTATGCAGCCCTCTCCTGTTTCAAATTCACCATATTTTGGATATGGTAAAAAGATTCGGGTTTTTTTCTCTCAACTATTTTGCTTCCCCTGGGCCTAGGAAAAATAATTAACAAAGGAATTCTCTCTGTCACTTACACTTTGCAAAGGCATGATATGTTTTTGACTCTCCCATAACTAAGTGTGCTAATTTTTTGGAAAGATTTCCCTTATTCTTCTTGTAAGTAGAATGTGCTGGTAGCCAAAACAAACACAGAAAGAAGCCAAGGAAAGAATAAGATAAATCTATTTGTATGAATGGTCCAACAAGGGAAATCTCCAAAAACTACTGTAAATGCTATAAGATTTCAGATAGCAAACTCATCCAAAATTAATGGTTAACAAAACATTCCGTTCTTAAACACCAATAGGATAAAAAGAACAGCTTCCAATAGTAAAAAATAATCCTTCTTTTAGTGTGGAAGGATTGTCTTGTAGTTAATCCACCGGCCTTGGAGACTGAGGTTTAGCACTTCTCTCTCCTGAGGGGCCCTATGTAAATGAACTGACCCTGCTGTATCTGTTCTTTATCAGAAGTTGGTCCTGGTGCTTCTTTCTTATCTATTTACTTCTCTTAGATTACCACCTTCTTGCATCATAAGCTTTCTGCTATCATGTCTGTATGGTGTCTTAAACATGAGGCCTTATTGAGCTTTCAGAGTGGGTTTTTTTTTTTTCAGTTGGATAAAGTTGGGGTTCTTTTCAATAGAAAGTAATCTTTGCCAAAAATTTTTGTGTAGGACCCCAGAATTACATATTTTGTAAAAAGTAAGAATGCTGGGAGACAGCTTCTATATTGTAAAAGCCTCTCAAAATCTCAGGATCTAGTTAAACTCCTAGCTTCTCACACATGCAGACTTCCACAGGAAAGGAGCAGGATTGCCACAACAATCTATATCTATTTTGCAAATTGTGACACGTTAAATGGTAGCCTTTGGAAAGGTGGTTAGTGAAATATTCAGGATTAGGTATCTGTCACAGGGAATGCATTCTCTCTATGCAGATGAAATCTGTAAAAATGACCATTTTGCTTTTCTCAGTGTCATTCCTATTTGCAGAGAAGAAAAGAAACAGTAAAACCAGCACGACCTGTGCTGCTATTTTTGCATGCAAGGGACCTAAGAATATCCTATTTCATGTGAACCATTTGGTTCAAATAAACAATTTATTGACCAATCTAGTGACCACACACACATGAAACAGGGACTATGCATTGTTGCATGACAGTGTTTCTGAAAGGAAGCAAAGTCTGCATAAACTCAGGCCATCCATAAAAGACTGAAAATGAGGCAGCATTTCAACAGGAAGACCTGAGCAGGGTTTTCTGACACAGCCCAAGCTGAGCAGTGCGTTGGTGGGGGAATGGTGTGTGCTGACATTTCCCTTTAACAGTTCACCAGCTGGCTGAAACCAGACACAGAAAATGTCCAGAGAGCCACTCCAAGAGAGTTAGCTGGGATGGAGCTGCCCTTTCACAACACGTACAGCCACCAGCCCTGCTGCCCTGCCTCTATTTCCCCTGAGCTGTCAGTGTGATGCTTAGGAAAATCTGCTGGGCAGTGCAGACTTTACAAACTACTTTGTAAAACAGCTGTAGTGCTGTTTTGCCCTTGACATCTTTCTTATTATTTAAATATATTATAACTTCCATTCACAAGCCTTGGCTGCTGTTCTTGTGGGTCCTGAACAAATGATTGCTAAGATGAAGATATGAAAAGTAAATAAGCTTTTTACAAGGACATGGACTAATGGTTTTAAACTGAAGGAGGGTTGATCTAGATTAGATAAAAGGAAGAATCTTTTTTACAATTAGGGTGGTAAAACACTGGAAGAGGTTGCCCAGAGAAGCTGTGGATGCCTCATTCCTGAAAGTCTTCAAGGTCAGGTTGGATGGGACTTTGAGCAAATTCATCTAGAGGAAGGTGTCCCTGCCCATGTTGGGTGGTGGAGAGGTTGACTAGATGAATTTTGAAAGATCCTTTCCAACTCAAACTGTTCTGTATTTCTATGATTCCTAGATGGGATGGATGGGAGAGTAGAGGAGTTGGTCACGTTTCAGCCGTGAATCTGGATGTGGAGCAGTCAGGATCCCAAAGGGCATTTGCTGCAAGGGCAGTGGTCACAGTCCCCTCCCCATAAATCACATCTCAAAGAGCCTTTGTTGTGCCACGATCCTGCAACTGGCCCACACCTTTTTCTCACCTTCAGTCTCTGTTCTATGCACCTTCATGCAGACATGCAGTTGCTGGCAGAGAGTCAGGAGATGCCCTGTGTCAGCTGGAGCCAGAATAGCTCCTCCAGCCAAAGGCAGGCTCAGGAGGGGTTTCCCAGGGCTGCCAGGCCAGGCAGTGGGGACACCAGGAAACCTGTCTGCCCTCTGCTAACCTGACCCACCTTTCTCCACCTTGGCTGACCTGCCTAACCTCCCTGCAGTTACCACAAACTTAGACTTAGCTCCATCTCTAATTTTTTTTCTTTAAAATGCAACGTTTTTCTTTTTTTAAATGGGGACTGATGAAAGCTGTTGCTGTTATTTTTCCTTTCTATGAACTGAAGTGATGACAACAGAGTTTCTAATAAATTATAACATAGGCAGTCAATTCCAGATTAGTTTTGAAGTTGTAGGTTTTTTTTTTTTGGAAGGGTACAAAATGCAGCCAGACAAGATTTAATTAAATACTTGTATTTCATAACTGTAATTTATCTAGCTCAGTATGTCCTTTCCCATGGGTTTGTTTGGTCACAGGGAATTTTTAGCTTTCAGGCTGCCAGACGTGGAGAGCTGTATGTATCCACAGGACAGGTAGAAAACAGGCAGCAGCAATGCTGGCCTGCCCACACTGCCCTCCTCATGGTCTTCACCCAAGTAGCCACCTCTGAGGATGAGAGTTTAGCTTCCAGACCGCTTAGCATCTGGTCTCTTGCTGAGCCTGCCAAGACTGTTATGTTTACCAACTAAAATAAGCCAACATATTTTTGTTATATCTCTTACTACTGTGACTCAGAAATAATCCCATATGGTTGCAGTCTTGCTGCAGCTCTTTATGGGCCGGATCTGGGGCTTCTTGGTGTCAGTGGAGAGAGTCCCAGTGATTTCAGTGAGTTTTGGAATAGGCCTGTGTACATGTGTGAGGCCTAGAAATAGATGTATGTGATGTGTTATTTATGACCCTGTTCGCAAAGATGTCATTGCTTATCACACTTACAGCCCAGCCCTTCGCTCCTCCCCACCTACAGCCCTGTGGTGGTGCTGAGATCTCCTAACAACACGTAGCCACTGGCATGACTGATGTTCAGTCCCTGTGCATTCCTAGAGCTGTGTTTGCTGCTTCCCGAGACCTGAACTAAGTGCTGGATCCAGCTCTTTTCAGGGATAAATCACATTCATACCCATTGCCCATGCCCATCCCTTTACTGTAGAGATATTGAAGTGAGAAACTTATCTCTTTCAAAGTTCTCTTCCACACTTTCCTAATGGTTTATTATTATTTTTCCTAGCAACTTAACACCCACAGATTACTCTGCAATGGCCGCATGAGCTACTTTTACATTTCTCCAGATCAGCTGAAGAACACTGCAGTTTTACTGCCAACCATCCCAGAAATGAATAAGAAAACAGTTATATGTGCATATGTACTCTAATGCCTAAATACTTTGTGTAGGGAACTCACTCCAGGAATACATTTGTCTGACAGCCTGGAAAATGCCAGTTGTTCTGTGTGTAATGAGGATAAAGGAAGAGTGAGTTCTGTTGACGGGTCAGCATGGAAGGAGTTTGCTAATGCTTGTTGGGTACCTCATGGACCAGTACATTTATCCTTCTTCATTTCACAGAGGGAAATGAAGAAGACTCATTGTTGGGGGGAAATCTTGCCCTGTTGCAGGGGATAAATAAAGGATTTTGGTCTTTCATGATTTTTCATGACCTTCATTACTTTTACCTGTTTCATTACCTTTTACCTCTTCAACTCCTGAAAAATTAATTGCCTGGAAAAGATATGAGACAGGATGGAGTTCCTCAAAGGGACTCTCCTCTCAGACCCTGTGGGACCTGCTGACTGAAAACACTCTGACCTCTCTCCTTCATGGTTCCCAAACATCAACTTTCCCCCTCAACAGATTGTGATTGTGTTTTTACAAACTTTCTTAGCCTCATACTTGTGACTGAAGGATGTCCCATGAATAGAAACAGAGTGAATGATGTTCCCTGTACTAGCTGATAGTGAATGTCACCAGGCAAAGGGGGGAAAAAAAAAGGTAGGAGGCTTCAGAAGACATAAGCAAAGTGTGGCTGCAATTTGCAAGGGGAAAATGATAAACAGACCTTTGGCTGTGCTGAGATTTTCTCCTTTTCTTTTTTGTCCAGGAAAATTTTTAGTATCAGGAGCTGTAGATATGACACATAGTTGGGATGGGACATCTGTTCCAGATGTCAGACCCTGGTCTTGCATGTTGCAGGAAAGCACCAAATTCCTTGAAATTCCGTTGATATTAGTGAAAACCAGGGGAACTCAGCATCTTGAGGAGCTGTGCGTTTAATGACTGGTTCAGGAAAAGACATCTGTGTCTCAAAGTTACACATCACAATACTGAACCCTTATATGCTTTGGTCTGTGAAGATTTTACATGGAAGAGTTCAGGACAAAAGGCTGAAGTAATTTGGGAATTAGAAGCTACATCACTTCCCAGGCTGCTGAACTTCCCAAGCTGCCTCATTGGCAGGTTTGTCTATTGATGCCTGTGTATCACACTCCTGGCCATGTTTAATCAGAGTGCCCCACCCATTAGCCTGCAGCACACAGAACCACTTCCCCGTGAAAGATATGGTAATAAAATACTATTTTTATTATTGAATATACTGGAAGCCAACATTGCTGGTTAACTGCTGTGGAGGAGAAGATATCCCAGTAAGGTGGATGGAGGATGTCACACTACCTGTGGCAAACAACCACGGAGGTCACTGGCAGAGAGGGCCTGTTAGGACAGGAAAGTAAGAAAGGCAAGGAGAGAAAAGGAGAGAAGAGTAACTTATATCTGTATTCACTTAATTTTTAAAGCTGCTCTTTCCCTTGAATCAGGGGTTGATCAAAGGGTAGGAGAGCCAAGGGACAAGGAACTCACTGCTGAATTTGTAAAATAACTGGATGTTATACAAGTCTGTTGCTTTGTGCAACTTGTTTTTCAGAAAAGCTGTGAACCCCTGACTCCTGCTGGAGGTGAAAAACTGCTGTCTAAAGCCAAGGTCCTTGCATCTTGAAAAAAAATCCCAACTCTTTTTTCCACTTTCTTCAGAGAAATATCTAGACCATGAAACAATCAAAGTTCTGTTTCAATTTGTGTACAGGATTAACAAAAATTTCCTTAATCGATATTGCAAACAGTGGCTCCACTTTTTGCATTGCATGACTGATGGTGGGCTAGAAACTGTGCAACAAGGCTACAAGGTATGAAGGTAGATTACATGTTTTTTGGTTCTTCTTTCTAAGGATTTACTGCAGTTTTAGTGGAAGGACAGCAAAAACATTGCTTGGAACCTGCCGCAGAGCAATTTATAGCAGCTTATAACAGTAATTCATGGAAGTTTATTATATGACCTGCTTTATGAAAGTTCACTATTAGTTCAGCATTTAGAGCTCACAGACTTGGCAGAGTTTCCTGCAAGCTGGATGCTGAACATCCGGTGAACTTTGTTTATGAACACAGTATATTGTGGTTAGGAGGCTTTGGAGCCACAGGTCACCACCCAGTTGTGTGCAAGCTTAGAGCCTGCTTGCCAGGGGGAATGAAGGCACCCTGTGGAAGGATTTAGAATTAATAATCATCATAATAATAATAATCATCATCATCATAATCCCACCACCAATGCAGCATTATTATTATTAATAATAATAATAACAACAATAATTATAATAATTTTTTTCCCCATGGAATTAATTCTGTGCTTAAAACACAGATAAAAAAGGAGAAAGTGGAGAAGCTGTTGAGGACAGAGGTGAGGACAATGCTCTCACACACTGAACCTGTGTTATCACACCCCTGCAGGACTTCCTCCAAGGTGCTTCTGGGGCCTTGAGAGTAGAAGGGAAAAACGTGGCTGGCTGATCCCAAGGCAAAGAAACTGCTAGAAAACTAAGGAGAATTTGAAAGAAAACTCTTCTGCTGTTTAGTCTTCCCCTTTTGTTTGTCTGTGGTTTATGGCATAGTGATTGACTACAGGCTCTTTTCTAAGCTGTTTATTTTGGAATGGTGCTGTCACTGTCATGTCCCAATTACTGTGTATATCTTGTTTTCATCTTAAAGAAGCCCAAAACAAACTGAAAACTTCACAGAGCTATAGTTAATATATTCAGCTGTGGATGCATGGAGAGAGCCCCAAACCACTCAGTTTATGTGTAAAATGGACCATTTGCACAAACATTCCTTCTGGGCAAATTTTGTCTGTTCTGCATAAATAAGTGGTAGGAAGTAGAATCTGCTCTGCCCCTGCTCTGTGATGCTGGGTTTGGGGCCCCTGTACCGGATCTGTGTAATACCTCAGAGACAGATCCTTCATGTGGGAAGTAGTATGACGGCAGTCTGTGTGTCTGAAAGGTGTCAGCAAGCTGAACATCTTCTGCATATGTCTTCCTACCCCTGGAAAGTACTGCTGAAGTTGGACAACCCAAATTAAGAGGCTTATCTATATTCTGATGGGAAGAAATCACTGCACAGGTGAGCTTAGGAGAACTAGGCAGCTGAACCACTAGAGATAGGCATCATGTGGAAGCCACCAGAGTGAAAGAGTTTCTCTATTGACCCATCAGTTGAAACCATTTATGCTACCTGTGGTGCTTTACTTCTAAACAGAAACTTTGTTCCCCATCTTCCTCTGGCTAAGCAGAGGAGCCCAGAGTGTCCAGAAGTTCGTTTAAAATCACTAAAGAGAAAGAGGCCTATTTCATTCAGCCCATTTTAGGGAGGCAGTTCATCCAGTACTGCCATTGGAGATGACAACATGCATCTAACAAATATGGGAGAGGACATACGAGAGACTGATGAAATGGTATCCTGAATGCAGGTGGGACATCCTGGGGAACGAGGGTGAGCACTGTGTTCAAACTGTAGCAGTGTGCTCAATCCCTTGCCAGCTGGAATAAATGAATGAACTCAAACATTTGCCTTGACTGTGCAGTCAAATATGCATTTGCATTAACATTAAAGATCCAAATACATTTTCTGCAGAGTGTATGGTTCTCCCAAGAGAGTCAGCATTCCAGTGAGCAATGCTGTTGTGAGAAGCCATCACATGAAGGTAATTTTTCACAATGTCTCAGAGAATTAGTATTGTGCTTGTGACACTGTACCATCAAACTGTCCGGGATTGTTAAGACTTCTACTGTTACTAGGACTTTTAGAAAACTAATTTAATATATTATTAAATCCCTGTGATTAAATTAATTCTCCCAATGTCCCAATGCAAGTTAAAATAATGAGGAAGGCACAAACACATTGTAATATAATTAATGCTGGTAATTTTTATAAGGTCAAAAAACTTTTGTGGCAAGGCCACCAAAGAGAGCATGTCTCAGCGAAGTTTGAAAATATATGATGAAGAACACGTATTGTTCCCCTGGGGGATATGCAGACTACTTCCTTAAGGCATAAAAGACATAGTGAGATGAAAAATGGATGCTTTTACAAGTGGGAATTCAGAGCCTTCAGTTAAGTTTTACCTTGAATTATCTTCCCACTGTTCCCTTTAAATATAAAGAGGACTGACTTGAGAAAGTGGACATTTAATTAAGCAAGTAATTCTTCTCTTATCCCCTGCATTCAGTCTTGAGAAGAAAATATTTCTAATGGATCCTTAAGGAGTGATAATGTTAATTTAAAGAAAATGCTAATTTACAGGATTGGTTGGGAAGCTCCACTCCAGCTTGCACCAGAGAATTAGCCATCAATAGGGACCATAATTTCTTCTCTAAAGTGTCACCACTGGCCAGGCACCTTCAGTGATATGACCTTGGACACAGTTCTCAGCCAAGCTATCCAGGTGGTGGACCCACATGAACTTGACTTTAGAGAACTTGGCAGCTTAGAGGACAGTTATTTTTCTATATGGATTATTTCCTTCCCATTCTTAGCCCTGTTGATGAGTAGGAAAAGAGCCATCTCCTGGTAAACATGATACCAAGACAGAGCTGTAAAGCACCACAAAACCATTGTGTTGTTTGAACAGAACAAAACTGTCCCTCAAACACTTATTTATGGTCTCATTTTAGACTCTTGTGGCCTCAAATTATGAAAGAGAGGTGGTTTTTGATCTATTTTCCTACATTTTTGTTTCAATTTGTTTTTCTGAGTTGTTGGCAGTGATAATGTCTTTGTATCAAAAATGGAGAGGGGATAGAAGAGTGAGGTGTGGCTGCTTAGACACATTGAGATGGTTTCAGTCATTTCAGCAGAGAAGCAAACATTAATGACTGTTAACACTTGTATGAGCCCAGATGTTACACACACATAGCCACAAAAGCTATTAATAAAAATATTTCTTGGAGTTACCAAATTGTTCTTGTGGTGAAAACTTGGCTAACTTCCAGTTTTCCATAGCTAGGGTAGTCTGAGCTAATTGGGATAAAATGAAAACCATTCTCAAGCTTCTGTCAAAAATGTTGAGATTGAAAAAAAAGATCTGTTCAACATTTGTCCCTCCTTATTTTTCATCTTCTCTTGCCTCTGGTTACTAGGCAGGATTTAAATGTATATTCACATCCAGACTGTCAAGTTATAACTAATGATAAAGAGGATTTTGTGAGGGTTATTAAACGTAGAGCTTCAGAACTTACTGTACCCTTTTAAAATGTTAGAAATCAGACCTCTGTAGGTTATTCTTCTTTCTGTCTTCACCATGACTTTAGGTCTTCGAGCACTCAGAGCTGAGTCAGAGGTAGAGTACTAAACTGCATGAATGCTGGCCCAGTACGCTCTTGTTTCTAAGCAAAAATTATGAACAAGTGAATAGCAGCAACATTTATCTAACTCAGGTCCTGATACACCAGCATCAGGAAGGGGTAGGTCTGGTGCCAGTTGCTGGATCTGCTGCATGTGTGTCATGGATCTGTGTTCCTTGCATAAGCTTGAGTTGATCTCAGGCATATGTGACAGTGCATATATTGATAAGCATGTGGAGAATAACCATTTCTCCCAACAGCTGGCATCTGGGGTCTTTGGCTTGCTAGAAGGTCTACAGACAACTTGTATTCCACTTAAATCCTGTTTAGGCTTGATCTTCAGCTGAGATGTAGTAACTGTCAGGGTGTGTGCTCCCACTCCATGGCTAATGTGAAAGAATGTAGTTTATCTGAAACTCCTTCCACTGTGGGTTAAGCTAGATGGCAATAATTCACACTTGCTGGGAGAGGATAGCCTGCCTCAGCTACCATAACGAAGTCGATTTGCTGCTGAATCAGAGGAACGTGCTTCTGTGCCTGTGTCTGCAGTAACAGCAGCATCCTTTGGTCCTATGTCTCTTCAGTGCCTGCCATAATCAGAGCTCTCATAATTTTTGAAGAGCTCATGAGTCCTCTCTGGTGCTTTGAGATGAGGCAGGTCTGCATGTGCACATAGCTACAAAGACCAGAATGGCTTTTACTGTAAATTATTTAATCTCTTTCCTTCCCCAGCAGGTCAGTGCTCCATGACTCACACCAGCCCTGAGGAACATATCTAGCTGGCTGAATGTCTGCAGATTACCCTGAATCCTCTGCAGACATTTGGGGCAAATATACAACACACTAACAAGTTGTATCTGCACCAATGCTTCCCTACAACACAACTTCCTGCGCTCAACCAAGATAAACAGTGGAAGAGCATCCTGTTGTGCCATGAGGAGAAGAGGCTTCAGTTCTTGCATTTGTTTTAAAATATTTACATTTAGGAAATCTCTACAGAAAATAGGAAATGCCTGACTTACCCAAGCAGCCGCTGCAATCTTGCGCTTGCCAGCAGCCTGGAGCTCAGTCACTTGATGTCCCTGTGGGCTGTGCAGAGAGGCCACCAGCCTGGGGGTCCCTGGTGAGCAAAGACAAAGCTGGGACTTGGGCAGGAGAGCAAGCCTTGGCTCACTATGTGTGAGTCTGCCAGCCAGGCAGTTGTTTGTGCTTAATAAGCCATTTAGGAAGGTCTGTGTTTCTTCAATTGCCTTGCTCTGTGCTGTGTGATCTCACGAGGCCTATGACACACCAGGTTATTGAACACGGGTTTGTGTTTGTGGAGCACCGGAAGAACAGTGAGAAACTCGTATTCAGTGATATCCTTAAGAAGATGGATAACAAACATCCCAGGAAGAAAGCCCAAATCATGGTTCTTTGGGGAGGTTTGGGCCTTGATGAAGGTCACAACACACAGCACCCAGGAGTCCCCTCTATGGAAACAGCCAGCGGACAGCTCCATACTCTGCCACACTTAGGTAAGCAATGAGAAGACAACAGCATGAGAAATCCCACAGCAAAACCTGGGTGTTAAGGTCTCCAGGTCAGTCATGACATTCTAGTATGGTGGCTGGGAACATTATAGTGGATGAAAACCAAAATGTCAGTTCTTGTTACACATCTGGAGACATTTATACAGAAGGATGAAGGAGTAAAGCATGAATTCATGCATGTCTGTTTTTCCAAGAGAGTGGGGAAAAAACCCAGTATTTTTCTTCCTCTGTGAAGAAGAAGAAAGAAAGGACTAATGTTTCATAAATGTGTAGTATAGAAAAACATAGGTGAAAACTCCTTTTAACCACAGTATGAGCATGCAGGGCTGGGCACCGCTATGATCCACTACAGTGATGATATTGCATCTTGCTCATGCCACAGTGTGTGTGTGTGTGTGCACATGTTAAAATTATGCCTCTCAGCCCCTGTAATCAAATGTTTGCTTCTCTAGACAGACAGTCAGGCACTTGGTTGCCTGTACCTATCCCTGGCTTTCGTGTGGTAATCAGGCATATTGCAACACAGAAGTTTAAAAAACCTTTGATAGTAGATCACTTCCTTCATAAAGGTAGAAAAGATAGACAATAGGACAAGACACAAGCACAGAAACTAGAGATTATCCAGACTGGTAGCAAAGGGATCATCCTACTTCCATCAGAGCAGTGTGTGGTCTTTGAACAATGTGAAAAAAAAAAAAGAAAAAAAAATTCAACTCCCAAGATTACCATGGAGTAATGATTACCAATGTCGTATTAATTATACTTGACACTTTAGAGCCAAATAAAATGACTATCTAATTAAAAGCACAGCGTCACCTTAATGAAACAGCCCTCACTTGTCACATCATGGGAGGGTTTATAACTTCCCTCCCCTCCCTCTATTCTTTGAATTCAAGTTTAAATTCAAGGGAAAGTTTGCTTATGGATTAGGTCCAGATGTGTCTGATGTTTTGACATTTATTTTCAGCAGTTCCCTCTGCATGACAGACTTGGGGTCTTTCTGATCATGCTCTTGTTTCCTCTGACATGACACTGGGCTATGCTGTAAGCCTGAGTTTGGAAGGTGGTGGTGGTGTCACTTCCAAATCCTACTGATCTGGAGCACATAAAAGATTTTGTCCAGACAGATATTCATTCTCTTCTCCGTGGAACTAAAATCTGAACTCTCTATGTCTGTAACAAAACTTGATATGACAACATGCTGCTTTGACTAGGGAAAATTATCTTAGCTCCTTGGGTTTGCTCTGGATTTAGGCCAACTGATCCAAGATAAAACACTACAAAGAGGATCAGAATGGTGTCCCAAATGGCATTTAGGGCACTGGAGAGCCTCCATGGGAATCCTAGAATGCTCAGTCTTTCTAGCCACAAGGACAGGAATCCCAGCTATGATAACTCAGTTTTTATGGGATTCAGCAGTGGTTCCTGACTTCATGTTGGTTCATGAACATGTGTGTGATGGACACAATTACACCTCCTTGGTGCCACTGACAAGTATCTCTTAAGATATCTCCTGAATTATGTCTCTAGAAACTTTCTAGAGTCCCCTCAGTAGGTCATTCAGCACATGTCTCACCTGTGCTGAGGTCTCCTGGGCTCTCTGTCACTTTCTAGTCATATTTCCTGAGAAACTCTTCTGTAGTGACACATTCAAAAAACAGGCTTGACACACTCCTTTCATCCAGGAGAACCTCAAAAATAGCAAAGGTAATTTCTCTAAATTATTATTTGTGTCATGTTACCACTCGTTTCCATCATTTTGAAACATAACCTACTTCTGGACTTATGCTTGCCATGTTAGTTGTAAATTGTTTGGGGAGATGGCTGTCTTTGCACCTCTTGTTTGTACTGCACCAGCCACTGCAGGTATTCTGGTGCTGGGCACTGCACTGGCAACAACACCAGAGTAATAATCCAGCTTCAACTTGATAAGCAATACAATGATTCATTAAAAATAAGTTTGTTGATATGTGTTTCCAGCTATCTTTTCAAACACTCTATGACCATTCTATTCCATTACTACCACACTAGCACTATAACATTGTGTTTGATCTCATCCTTCCAAGGCTGATTGTGATGAAATTCTCCTCACTACTGTAGTGCTCTGTAACTTTGCTCTTGAATATAATGTCAAAACACCAAAGCTTTTTATCTTCGGACACCCTGGAACAAACAAAGTAGAAGAAAAGTGGGGCTGAAATGGATCTATATGAAAGTAAGAGGAGAAAACTGGGGAGAGGTTTCTGAGAGGTAGAGGGTCCTTTAAAAAGGTCCTTAGCTCCTTATTCCAGGGAACAAGGAGCTCCTTTTTCCAGGGATATTTGCTATCACTGTTTTCCATTGAATATTTATGATAACACAATGACAGCGGGAAACTTGAGCCCTGTCTGAGGCTGGGAGTGGGGAAGAACCTTCACAGCATGTAGTTGTAAACTGCAAACTGACATGCATAGATTAAGGGTCTGGTTTCCTTGTTTTCCTTCAGAGCCAGTGGCAGGATACATGCTCTGCCAAAGGACAGTTCAAAGAGATGGTGCAGCAGGAAGAGAGAAGTTGTGTCACGCACACTTATCAGAGCCTGGAGCTTACATGGCTTTGGGTAACTTCAGTGGGAAGAAGTGGGCTGCATCATCCAGTAAATTTGGTCCATGGGAACACAGATTATAGGACTGGATGTTTTCCAGCAGAGTTCAACTCCAGTTGACAAAGACAGCAGCCCTATATAATGTTAGCCATAAGTGTATCAAATCCCTGTAAATGTTCCATTGTTTTTGTTTTTTCCTGGTTGTTCCTTGTAGGAACTTCATTTAGGGACTGTATTTTAACTCGTAGCCTCTGTTAATTCATACATGAAGCATCATTCACCACTTCCTGCTTTGCTGCCATGTTTTATTAAATAGTTAAAGTGTCGGCTTTTCCCCTACTGACTCAATGCTCTCTGCTTTTAGTTACAGCTGAGACATGCCTGCAAATTCAGGAAAGGTTTAGGATTTATGGCTTACTAGATAGTGTAGGAGCTTTTTTTCTTGTATTGAAAACATTTTTGGAAGCATCTGCTATATTCATTGATTGTAGGTTGTGACCTACTGCAGCCTTGTTTTTAATATGGACACCACTTTTGGCATTCTATAGAATTTTCCTGGCCTACCAAGATTTACAGAACTCAGTGAGTTCTCTAAGGGCATCTCCTCAATGCCCTCAAATGCATGTAAAAACAGGATACTGTTGGCTTCGTTGTTTTCCCCATGAGCTCAGAAATGTCTGATTTTCCTCTAGTGGTCTGGATGAGCTCTTGTCTGACAAATCTGGTGTTTTAGCTTCTTCAAATTTTTGACCTAAAAGTCATGTCACTGGTAGCACAATTGCAACTACAATTCCTCATTTTGATGGAAGGAAGTGAGTCATCAACAGGCAGCTTTCAAAAGTTTTCTAGAGTTTGACCCAAGTCAGCAGCAGACACTGTCCTCTCCTCAGTGGACTGTATCTCAAGAGATCCTAATATAATTAGTAAACATCCTGGAATTTAGCACTTAGGTCATATTATATCAATATTTATTGTTTTGGTTTGTTTTTACTTGCCTTTTAGAAGAAAACAAAGGCATTGGTGACTACATGATATAGCCCACAGACTTCATCAAGAGTGAAATTAGATGCCTGAAAAGGCCTACAGAAATTAGAATTTGGAGGGAATGTGATGAAAATCATGATAGGGAGTGGAGTACCGTGATGTTGCTATAGAATTACTGGTCAAGCCCAGACCAAATGAACTTCAGGCAGGATTCTGCCTTAGCCCCCTGGATCTTTGATGGCACACTAACTCTGTCCTGAGATGGTGCTGACCCTGTTACAGCTGCCCAACTCCACACCTGGTCACCAGAGGACACTTTACACTATGGGAATGACAATCCTTGCATTGCTGAGAGGTCCAGAACAGTGATTTTCAGATATAAGACCTCATCATATAGATCAAGGACAAGCTTGGCAAGGCAACCTACAACTGTGGGAATCAAACCTCTTTTTTTGAAATTAATGTCCTACAGTTCCTGCATGTAAACCTCATTTTTCTGTAAATATGGATTCAGGCATCTTTTAAACACATTGGAAGGAGAGCTTATCCAGATCCAGGTTACTGGAAAGGCATATTTTTAGCTTGGGATTGTGAAAACTTGGTGTATATCCAACTGATTAAATTTTCTCTGTGTAAGAGTAAGACCTCCTGTGCTACAGACGTCATAGTAAAATTCTTGGATTAAAAGATTGTATGTTGAAGCTGAAGATCAATTTGCTGATCAATCTGTGATGCAGACTTGGCTCTGCATCCATGACTGGAAGTTGAATTGTTGAGTGTGTGACAGTTAACTACATACAGTTGTCATCCCTTTAATTTTATCAAAACCTGTCTCAAAGGAAGTATCATTACACCTCTAATGTTCAACTTTGAAGCAGAAAAGCTCAACGAAAAAATACATTCATATTCACAGCTGGTAGCCAGCTTTTCTTCTGAAGTATGACAGCTTCTATTTTTGTAGTGTTAAAGGCAATTTTCCTACTAGGTCTCCAGGACAGGCTAAAAGATGTGCAAAAATGACTGAAGAAAAGTCTCTTATAACCTCTAAACTATTGACAAATAGACTTCACCTTTTTGCTGGAATTAGAAGGGGAGAACACCAAAAATTCAGTAGTTTCAATGTTTTCTGCACCTAGGGTGGAGCTCAGTGATCTGTGTTTATTCTTGGTGTTCCATGCAGTCATAACAATTACAGCTTCACCTGGACCACTAAATGCACAGGTATCTTCATGCGCCCAGATAACACGCTTGTTAATACCACAGCAGTGATGACCATAGTGCAGAAACTGTGCCAAGAATCATATTTGACAACAATAATTATAAAAAATGGCTGTATCCTGTGGTTTTATTTTACACAGTTGACTTTTCCCTCATAATGATCACATGCCTAGAAACTCCTTAGATTTTTTGAATGTTTCATATTTTTATCCAATAAATTAAATATTCTTCTAATTATTAAAAAAAAAAAGACATTGCCCAACTGAATTGCAATTTCATTTGTGTTCACTAGCAGGCTGTAAAGGGGCATTCACCATGAGTGCTGGAGTGACCAAGGGAGCAGTAAAGTCATTAAGATCCCCTCAAAGTTTTTCTTGTAAGCAGAGACACTATGATTGAAAACTGTTGAGTACTTTGTTGTGGAGGTGCTCAAAACACTCAGTGATAGGTAAAAAAAAAAAGGCAATTTCTGTCAAAGAGATCGCTAGGTCAGAATCGGGCTGCCATAAACCCTGGAACTCAGAAAAAACTTAAATTTTATGCCTGTTCTTTCACTCTAGCTGTGGTAGGACAGCAATCTAATCTCCATCCTAGGAAAAAAGGTCTTCCCTTGGAGCAGTTTTCCCAGGCAGCCTGAGCTAAGCTCCTGCTGTCATTGCCCTGTCCCACAAAGCCACTTCTCCTTGAGCTCAGCATGGCCTAATGCTTCTCTGTCATTAAGGGTATTTTCAATGGAATGAAATTGTTCACGTTAATCCTAAAGGCTCCCCACAGCTCCCACTTACTGTATTTATCATACTTGGCTCGTATCCTCAGACACGAGGATCTTCGTAACAGCTTTTTTTGAGGGCAGGTTGGGGAGGCCTTTCTGCAGGACAGAGCCCTCTGGTAAAGGCCTCCTCAGTGTAGCATCTGCAAAGCTAAATTTGTGATTTACTAACGTATTGGTCTGCCTCATAATCCACAGATACTTTCTGTGGCTGGTGGAGACTTTGTAGGATTGGGAACCCCCCTCCCCACATAGCAAATAGTTCTCCAGGCAAAGGCTCCTGGTGGTGATGAGTTTCGTATCTATGGCTGCTGTTGGCACAATTTTTTTTAAAAAAGGATCTGAGGGGAGTAGCTGATCACGAACCTGGCTACTTTAAACTATTGTGAAGTCAGCGGCTTCAATGCACAGAGCTGAGGACCTGGCCAGCAGTGGAGGGTGACCAGAGGTGATAGGAGCTCACCCTAGGCAGAGATTTGTTCCAGAAAGCAAATGGTGACAGCTAATATCAAAGAAGACACTGTAGGGAATTAACTATTTTGAAGAAAGTAGTATGTCTGCATGATGAATTTTGGCAAAAAAAAGACACAAGGGAAAACCAAGAAAATCATGGAAACAATTTCTTAGATAAAAGGCAGAGTTCCTTACATGGGAAACACGTGAAAGACTGCAAAAAATATATCATCACAATAAAATATCTGTGGGGCTGGATTCCCCAGGCCTTTTTCTCTGCTCTCTCAGAAAAGTCAGCCTCCTGATTCCTCAAATGGTTTATTTCTTAAATTCAGAAAATATGTATGTACCAGCATATCCTTCTAATTAGCCTGAATTTACATAATTCCATATTGCCAACTACTGTGGCATTCAGAAAAACACTCCACAGTTTGAGTTTCTGGAATTTAGGGCCTGTTTCCCATTTGTAGTGTGGATGCTTCCTATCATCTAGCAGTGTAAGAGCATTGACAAGGAACGGACATGTAATTCACAACATCAGGCTGCAGAGTATCACCTGGGAGGAGGGAAAAAACCTTCTCCTGAGTGGTTTGTGTTTACTCTCTGCACTGTCCCAGTTTCTATAAACCCATGGCCTTCATGGGGCTGTGACTGTAATCAGTGCTGTGTAAACACTGGAAATGAAGCTCCCAGAACCTATTCCTTTCTCTCTCCTGGTCTCTCTTACACCAGTGCATGGGGGTACATCACCCTTGGCTTTTGGCAGCCACTCTGAATTTTTTCATTTCCTTCACCACTTATCTAAAGCGGCTCACGGAGATAATTTTCCGTGTCAGCAGCTAATCTGATCTGAGATTGTGTTACTAAACTTTCTACACAAATCTGCTCTTTTTTCCACAGCCTTCTTTAATGACCTCGAACCCACAGGCTGTTACCAATGCCTACACCTGAAAGATGCAATTCATTGTTGTCTAACATTTTATACCAGGAGTCACAGACCTGTTTCTTTGAGCCTTGTTTTCTGTCCAGGGACATAATGAAGCTGTGGGCCCTCTTTACCTCCTGGTTACATAAAGGATTAAATCATTATATTTAGCAGACAGAGGCTCCTCTCTGGTGCTGAGCACCCCAGGTCTAACCTCATTTACCATTTGTGTGTTGAAAGAACTTGAATAATTTCAGAACAACTGGTCTTGAGTTAAATTGGTCAAGCTGAAAATGGTGTCAGGCCCCTGTTGATTTATTTATTCACTATGTCAGTAGTCATCTCAGTTCTTGACTCAGCCAAACGAAATACTGCCTGATCTGCACAGCCAAAAAATAGTTACAGAGTCAAAGGATTTTTGTGTTCAGATATGTTACCTGACTTAATTTATGGTCCCGTTTTGTCTTTCTACTTGTTAGACACAAATGTATTGCTGTTCCCTCAAATCTAGACCTGGCAGATAAATTATCCTTAATCTCATCCCATTTCTTTCCATGCTGCAGTGCAGACATCCCTTCAGAGAGCAAATCCTTCCTGATCTACTAAGACTTCTCCACTGAGTTCAGTAATTCACATTCCTCTTTATCCACTAGGAACTTGAACTTTCACTTAATGTTATTATGAAAAACCCTTGCTTTCTCTAAAATGTTTGCATTAAAACTTCTTTTGAAAATATTTAGCATATATTGTATGTTTGTCTGAAAATTAATACTAATTAATAATGTAATTTTAATACTTTAAAAATAATACTGAAAATTAATATTTGTGGGTTTTGTGGTTGATTTTTTTTTAAAGCTGATGTCTGTCCGGAAAACATTTATTTTGCTCAATATTTTCTCAAGAATATCTCGTGCTTCACAATTCACATGCAATGTCAAAATGAAGTAAAACCTTTGTTATGAAAACTCCTGAACTCTGAAGTTTCAGCCAAAGTCCAGGGCACAGTTTTATAATTTGACCTCAACTCTGCAAATATAACTCTCATTAGGGGGATTTTAACTGTTTGTTGTCGTTTGTATGTGCCTTGAGACGGGCTGTCCGTGGGGTTAGACTGGAGTAGGTTTTTGCATTATTTTGCTACAGTTAATGGTTTGCCTCTACCACGCCAATGGGTTTGTTCCCCAAAAGAAAAGTATAATTTAGCTGCACTCTTATTTCCATGGGACAACTATGATACTATGTCCTAGTTCTACCATATCTGCCACTGGACTGTATCCTTCTGTACCAGAGCAACATCAGGATTCACAGCCTCAAAGATCACCATTCAAAAATGGTGTAATACTCCAACAAATCTGTCATTTTAACCTCTGTGCCTATTTTTTCCACTCTGATTTTTCATTTTTGACACAAGGGAGCTGGAATCCTGAGCTGCTAATGATGGCCACCTCTCTTCTAGCAGGATGAGAATCCACCACCTCTTTACGCAGATGTTCTACAGTGTCAAGGCAGCCAAGAGCTTCTGGTCACAGCACATTTTTTCACCTCTGCAGTGCTTTATGACTCCGAGTGTGTCAGTAATACGTGATATATATGTAACACACAGGCTGGATCAGCAGCTATTTCTCCTCACTCCAGACCAGGTCGTGCTCTGTCCTGCTTTTGTTTGGCCTTATGGCTGGTTCTGTGATCTTTCAGTTATCCTGCCTTTTCCTCATGGCCCTGCCATTAAACTTGTGCGTAGATTTGTATACAGCATCACCAGATAGTTTATGGTTTAGTGTTGTCATGCAGAGATGTTTTGCCATTGTAACACAGTAATTTCAGGACAAAAGCCAGTGAAAATGATGTCCTAAGTCGTGTCCTCTGCTTAGGGGGCCTGTGGCCTCATCTCTAAGGACATGTTTTTTGAAGTTTGAAAGATTTTTTTGGGACATTTCAGTTTTGAGGAAGATGATGAAAAGTTAAAAAAACCAAAACCCAAATGTTGCATTCACTCAGATTAATAATAATTAATTTCACCACAAAAAACCCCCAACAAAACAAAAACAAACACAAACAAACAAAAGTCTATCTTCACCCCTCTCTCTCCATCATGCCCAGCCTATTTGAGAACTCCTCTTGGGTGTTTAACACAGAGTCTGCTCTGCTCTGAGCCTACCTCACTCCTGGGCACTAAGCTGTGCCTCGCCCCTTGGTATAGGAGCCAAGTATCTGTTTTCTCACTGGGAAGTTGTTCCTGTTCCTCTAGCTGAAGACACTTCTCCATTTTTTAACATCTGAATAAGCAAAGAGAGGCAGACCCAGTTGATTCCTCATGCACTTTCAGGTGGATGAAGTTGCTACTACACCAGCTGCCAGCATTTTTCTAGCTGAATGAATATTTTATCTATTTGTTTTATGGCAGTGAATGATCTCCAAAACCAGGAGCTTTGGAGCAGCCCAGATTGCAGGCTGGGCTCATGCATTGACAGGGCAGTCATGAAGCACTTCAGGTGGTTCTGGGTGCCTAGTGACACACAGGCAAAGGGAACAATTAGGAGTCATCTTCATAATTATTTTATAACAACAAAACCCCCACAGTATAACAGTATATGAGTATCTGTGTCAGCCTCCTTATCCATCTCTGTTTACATCTGCATTTATACCTATGTCTTGCACTGGCACAGACCAATGTCACCCAAGCACTGGTGACCTCATTGTCTCTGTCACAGTCTGTGTCCTCCCCAGTTGCTGTGTGGGTGGCTTTTGGCACTTTCTTCAGGTTCAAGGTGATGCCTTAGGTTTTAACTTTTATATTTTTCAAATCCTGTACTGCCTAGTGTGTAACTCTGAAGTTTCTTGTAGCCTGTTAATTTCTGCTCTCTTGTGCTATGTCGACATAACAAAGCCTCTCCAGGCCTGCTCTCCAAGGACACACTTAGACCATCCTAGGCCCAAAAAGTATAAACCAAAAGTCTCTAAAAGGGGGGCAAACTTGGGGAAACTACATCATTAACTGAAGCTTTAATTAGAGAATTAACCCTGATATGTAAATGAACCAAACTTATAAAAGTGTGAAGAACTCATGACCTGTGGTCCATCTTGGGGTCCATCTTGGCAATAGCCTCTGGCTCCCCGGGGAGTACCTTTGAAGGCCTTTCAAACAAATACCTACCTTTATTCCCTTATTCCTGTCTAGTCTCTGTTTTTAGGTGGCCACTTCAGGCATCAAGGGGACAGTCCACCTTTTGCACACCTTAGATGTGGGGCAGGGAGCGAGATGGGCGATGACACAGCCGGGACTGCAGCACACACCCTGTAGAGCACTGGTTCCACCCTTGCAGGCACATGCCCCAGGTTTAGCAAATACAGAAACCTGTGCCCTCAAGAGCAAGTGGCACACATAGGATTTGTGATCCCTGTATGAACTTACTGGAGGAATTGCATTAGGCCATAGCACCTCTGACCAAAACAGCTCAGCAGTTGTTGATTTAGATGAGTCCATGGTGTGGTGGTGCTGTGTGTATGTAATGTAAAATCATTTGTTCTCTGGGCTGTGCTGCAGAGACCAAAGGTTATTGTCTGCCTTGGAAGGCAATTTCTTTATTTGAACTGCAGGCAGCAAAACAGACTGGTTGTTGGAGTTTACAAAAGGCTGTCATGGCTCTGCTATGTAATTTTTAAATAAACACATTTTAGTCATTAAGTACACACTCTTAAAGCCTCAGTAAGAAGAACATCAGAATTATTAGTCAAGCTTTAATTCATCTGGTATGAGTTACAGCTGAGCTAAAGCATGTGGCAAATAAGAGGAGTTATTTTCCAAGGACAGTTTATCTGTGATAACCTCTAACACAGCAGGAGCCCAAACTCTAAACCATACCCACTCTCTTTACACATTTTCATTTTGCTTCTCTTGTTGCTCTTATTTATTATATAGCTCAAGAGAGGACCAGGGGATGTAATTGATCTCTCGAGGTTCCTTTGAGCCCTCCATTTCCATGATTAAATGAGCCTATGAATTGTTATAGACGTCATCGCACAAACGAATGTTTTATTAAGCACCAGTAAATTGCTACAATAGCAAACCAAAATTGTGTTTGTACAATATTTCACAAATCACAGATGGCAAGGAGTATCTTTTATATGTGGGCATATTCATTCCTCCACTACCCCCATATCCCTGTGGTCTCTTGTTTCATTTGGTTTGTAGGATATGTGAACGGGTCCTGCCTCTCTGAAAGAATACCTTTTCCAAACATGGCTCTTAATTTATAAGTGGCTTGCTGGGAAGCTCTTCTGCTGTGCCCAGCTTTGAACCCACCTATGTAGGCTACAAAGAATTGAGGGGGGAGTCAAGGAGGACAAGTATTGAGTAGATAGTGCATGTGGTGGAATATATTTCATCCCTCTGAAAGTAATGACATTAATTTAATTAAAAATCCAGGCTGGTGGCTACAATTTATAGGCCAACATGACTAATATTGTTATGCTTATGTAAGCAGAGAAATTAATTAAAACTTTGAAGCTTTCTCATTGGCATAATGAAAGCTTATTTTACACTAGTGAGAGATTAAGGAAACTTTCTTGGTGGGCTTTTTTGCAGAAAGGCAAAGAAACCCTCCCTTCCCCACTTTCACAAGCAGGGAGGGTTTTTTTTAATTAAAAACAGGAGAGAAAGTGGGAAAATGAAAGAGGCAAGAAATACTTTCGTTAATATATTAGTTCTGTAGAAAGGGCCTGGGAATAGCCAGGAGGATTTTGACAGTGGCTCTGTTGCTGTGAGAGACAAATGGGAGCATCATTTGTTATGGGAGCTGGAGTAATGGGATGCTGAGGGAGGGACTGGGTCAGGGGAGCACTGGTGTGGGGGGTGAGCTCCCTGCGGCAGCCTCACAAGATAACATAGACAGTGAATTGTACAGGATATCTCCCTCCTGCTTTCAGGAAAAGGATGCTGCAGTCAGGTCCTTCTGCTTGGGGCTCTCAGCTGTCACTCTTTTCCTTTAGTTCCCAAGTCTGCTGTTATCTTTCAGAATGGCATGAAGATATCACTGGGAGCCAGATAGCCATAGAAGGTTTTTTAATAGTCAGTGTGAAAATGTTTCTGTTAGGAAAAAATTCCATCTAGTACTGCAAAAAGTATGTGCCCATTTACTTGTAGTTGTAGTTATACATATATATACATACATATTTTGGTCTCTAAACCTTCCTGAGGAGGGCAAGTGGAGAGGGAGGTGCCAAGCTCTTCTCCCTGGGGTCCAGCAACAGGATGCATGGGAATGCTTCAAAGCTGCACCAGAGGAGGTTCAGACTGAACATTAGGAAACATTTCTTTGCCATAGTGCTGATCAAACACTGGAACAGGCTTTCCAGAGAGGTGGTCAATGCCCCAGGCCTGTCAGTATTTGGGGCATTTAGATAATGCCCTTGATATAACTATTGAACTTTTGATGAGCCCTGAATTGATCAGGCAGTGGGACTAGATGGTCGTTATAGGTCCTTTCCAAATGGAATTATTCTGTTCTATTCTAAGTGCACATACATGTAGGGCATAGCTGTTGGTGTGGGTTCCCCTGAATCCAGACACACTCACTAAAGCAAAGGGAGTCACTGCAGAGTTATTTGATGTAACCTGAAAACCCTGTGAATGCTCTGACTCATGACAAGGACAGGTCCAGGCCTTCCCAGCTGCTTGGGCCAAGAAAGGAGTAAATGTGAGGGCTTAACTGTGCCAAGCTGAATACATCTGGAACCTGAGTTCCTGTGTGGGGTGGGGGATTACATGAGGGGGGTGATATTATTTGTATGTAAGGTGTGGAAGTAAATTCCAGCAGTAGAACAGCTGAAATTGCAAAATTTTGTGGCTCTGGATATTGCTCAGGACTCTCTTCAGCTATAATTTTCCCTTTTGACATAATGATACATAAAATTCAGTAAAAAAGAAAATAATTCCCTTCACTTCTAACTAAATCAGCAAGGTCAACATAAGTGCACTGCATGTTCAGAGAGCAAAAATGGAACTCCTGGAGCTGTTTGCACCTCAAGTTGTTATCTGAATTTTCTCATTCTGAATGCCTTGCTGAAAACCCAGCAGCTAATTTTGCTTGTGCATGGGTGTCCCACATTGCTGTGGTGGGAGAAAGGTCCATGCTGGCTGGTTCAGTCAAGGTTGTTGAGGAAAGCTCCAACACAACTAAGAGGATTATAGGGTCTGCAAGTCCAAAGGGTAAATGAAAAAAAATTATTCAGCATTTATTAAAGAATCAAGCTCTTTATCAAGTGATGCTGTGCCCTGATCACTTCTCCCTCCACTAGCCAACCATGCTGCATGCCAGATGTGCTCTCCCCAACATCTGGCTAATAGAAGCTATTGCTTTTCCTCAGAACTAGATATACTTCACATTCAGGTGCCTTTTCTGGGCTGTTCTTCACCATCAAGCTGCCCTGGCAGTGTTAATTCCCTGTGATGACAGGTGAGATGAGCCTTTTTTTGAGTTTTTAGCACAGTGTGATCACACTGTAGCACTCACCACCGGGTCCAGGATCTCACGTTCATGTCTTCCTTCAAAATATGAGAACAGCCATCCCAGCTGCCAAAAGAATCAGAAGACATTAAACCTGGGTAATATTTAGGTTCTGGATGAGAAGTTGTCTGCCCAGGCAGAGCTGCTTTTCCCTTGCCTGGTCCTTTTGCTGATTTACTTTCGGAAACAGCTACTCCAAACCATCCCTCATTTTCTTCATCTCCTTATACTCTTGGAATGGCATTGATGATCCTTCTGGGTCTGTTCCAACTCAGATTATTCTGTGATTCTGTGAAATAACCAGGGGGATAACTCTCCTGAAAACAATGGTATCTTCTAATAGAAATCAGAATTTCCTCAGAGTAGAGAAGGCTATTTTGGAAGAGAGTCAATGTGTCAATCAAGGCAGATGTGGGAAGGAGGTGCATCCCCTTCAGCACAGACATGAGGGCAGCAGCACTAAAGCAAAGGAGAATTGAGCAACCCAGTGTGCCCTGGGAGTCTGTATAGTAAGACTATAGTCTCCACCTAAACAAATAGCATAAAGCACAATTAGAAGATCCCTGCTGTATCAACAAAATCTTACCCAGTAATTTATTTTTTGAATAAATTTATTAAATACACACATAAAAGAAACCAGTCAAAACATTTGTCTTTGCGTAGAAGGTTCCTACAAATCATCATCCTGTTATATAAATTCTTTTTCACCTGTTTCAGGGGCTCTCCATTGTGGTTATTTCTTTTGCAGTAAAGACCAGAGCTGCTGCCTTCCCCTCCATATCACCAGTTTTAGGAGAGTGATGAGAGCCATAGTTCCTATTTGACACACCCTGTGGCTGACAAGTGCTATACAAATTATTTCCTTTAACTGGTTGCATTAAGTACTGGCCCTCTATTCCTGAGAAATTAAGACAATTAAACACTGCAATGGTTAGGCAAGAAATTTGCAGTGACAACCGATTGACCGTGGCTTTCCTGTCCACCCAAAGAGCAAAGTCTCCAGGCACAGCAGGTGACCAGCAAATACTAATGAAGCAGCCCATACACGGAGGAGTCTTTCCCTTGCGCACTCCATCAAACTGGCTGGAACACCTGGACCACAGGGCAGTGCCAGGCTGGTATGTTGTGGAGGAAACACTAGGAAGTGTTGTGAGCATACATGTTTTTCTTCAGGGAACTCTTATTTCAAACATGTTCAAGTTTTCTGCATCGTGGCATTTTAAACCAAAATTTGTTTCAGGCTTTTCATCGCCACAAAATGCTGTTTTACTTTCAGAAATTCAAAACCAATTTTTGTTGTATTTAGGACTTTTATTTTTTGTGTTTGTGTGTTTTTATGCTCCCAAGATGACATTCTGGTTTGGGATTATTGTTATTATTTTAGTATTTTGATTATTATTTCCATTCCATACAGAATGTAATTTAGATATGTTAACATCTCTAGCAGAATGAAAATATGTTTTCCCAAACAGCTTGGAGTGCTTTTATTACAGATTGGTCTCAACCAGCTGTTGAAAGCTGTTCCAGTGTAAATCTGAATTCTCTTCCTGGCTCTCAACTTTTGTGATGTACAACATTTAAAACTTGGATCTTCCCCTCTGAAACACTGTGAGTATGTTTTGTTGAATAATGGAATAATTTTTTACTGAATCATGGATATGGAGTAAAAAAACAATCACTATGAGAAATTTTATGATCTGAATGCATTTTTAAGACACAGATAGTAGATGTGTAGAGATTATAACAAAATAAGCCTGCCAGAAAGCTGAGCATTGCCAGGGGGTTTTGTAGCACCAGTGACAAAAGGAAGTTTTACAAAGATTTTGGAGCTTGGTACATTCTTCATTACACAGAATCTTCTCAATTGCAGCTACTGTTTAAGCCAGGTCTTCAGGAAAGCAGAAGTACATCCTCAGAAACATTGTAGGCTAATGTAAAATTTAATATAATTCTCAGTTTAATGCCAAGAGAGGGGCAAACAATAGAGGATTTTCTGCTACTTGCTTTCTTGCTATTTATGAAAAAGCAGCTGCAGAGAAGAGCAATGCCAAGCAGCTCCTGCCTGTTGTGCTGCTCAGAGCCATTCTCGAGGGAGGAAAGGTTATACCAGGTGCAGCCAAATATCAGCTCTGCCATTCAGCAGAAGGAATTCCATGTGCCAGGGCTGCCCACAGGGTACTCCTTATGGTCGTGAAAGCACAGCCCCTGCTGCCCAGCATCCTTGTCAGCACCACACGCTCTCTGAGCAAAGGTGGGCACAAAGAAACCTCCCTAGCATCCAAATTTGCTCCCAACATTTGTTGTGGTGTCAGTGAGGACTTTGAGGTTAGCTGCCTGTTTATTTGTTTCCAGTCCTGGGATGCTGTGTGATCTGTTTTAAGCCTACAGATGGAAAAAAATGCAGCATTGTCTTCAACAGTTTGTGTGAGTGGCAGTGACTGATGCCTTTTGGAAGAGCACCCCAGGGGCCATGAGATGCGTGTAGTTGAATGTGTCTGGGTATTGGTTAGCAGCATTTGTAACAAGCTGGTTTCCATGATTCCACATGTCAGGAAGAACATTTGCGCTTCCAGGCCACTAGATGATGATGGTACTGTAATTACAGCTGCATCTGAATTAACATTGCCACATGAATAAAACATTAGCATGATTATTCTTAGCTTTTTAACCAGTGGTCTGTGGTCTCATCTCATTATAGCTACTTTCTTAACCAAACCAAACCACACCACACACTCTGACAAATGAAGAAGAGAAACAAGCACAGAACATCACTTCACCTTTTTCCCATTTAAGACTTGGAACTGGTTAAATAATAATGAAGTACCTCTGAAAACCAATATGTTGGCAAAATTTTATCCATAACAGGAGATCTGTGAGCTTTAAGCCTTCACTTCATGTCATAAAGGTTTGATACACTTGCAGCTGAATACTGCAAATTGCAAATACATTGGATGTGTAATTATGTCTTTTTCCACATGGGAAAACAATTTGCACATTCAAATCTTAGTATTTTGCATTTAAACAAAATCTTTGGGCCACAATCCAGGTGGAATGTCTTCATAGGAAGACATTTTGGAGTCCCAAAGGGTACAAAGCCAAGTCAAGGCCCCCTTTGTGATGTGCTTGGGATGCAGGGACTGCCTTTGCCCTGAACTCCTGGTGCCATGGGCTGGATCAGCCCCCACAGAGCTTCAGGCTCCAAAAGCCTGAAGTGTGCCACCAGCTCAGAGACACATCCCTGAGGTAGCTTTACATGGTGTGCTCTTGCCATAATCTTGCCTTTCTCAGCAGCATCTGTAGAGGGAAGAAGGGCATTTTTTGGTTTGTGGGTTAGTGGTTCTCACACAAGTTGAACTGTCTATTGCTGTGATTTCAGACTTGGTCAAAAGAGAGATACAAAAAAGATGACCATTCCTGACTCCCTGGGAAATCCTGCAGTGTCACCACCATCCCCTTCTCTTGGTAACTTTTTTTAATATTTAGCTCGTCTGATTTTACTGGCCCTCTTTAAATCCCTTTTCATCAACAATAACTTTTGAATACTCTTGCCTGTTTCAGCCAATGCTTGACATGTTTATAAAGGTCTTGAAGATACCAAGGTCTTAGAAGTTTCCTTAAAAGTTATGTTTCTGTAGAGAAGAACCTCATCATCTCATCAGAGGAGAAGTTGGTAGCAGGAACACAATTCTAGGACACATCAGGGAATCCTCACCTGAGAGAGAAGGAAAGGCTGGAATTGTTCAGAGCTCACATTTTTTTAATTGCACCAGTCATATGTTGACTAGACTTAGGAAACCATGTTCTGCTGCTCATGAAACTACTCTGGCACTTTGGGAAATAGAGGTAAGCCTCACACTTCAGCCCTGTACCTTTTTGCAGCCTGTTGAGAACAAGGGGCTTTGCCACTGTCAGGATCTTCCATCATGTTTCTGTAAGGACTGAATGCTGCAGACAGTGCAGGCTGTGAAGTCTGTTCCTAATGATAGGTTACAAGTTAGTACCATAATGGCTGTGAGTAGCCTGAACCCAAGCTTGGCTCACAATAAAAATAATTGTAGGTAGCTACCCATTCTCATTCCAGCTATTGCAGGGGTAGTTTTCCAGGAGATGTGTGGTTGTGGCCACACTTTGTGGACTGTTTTTGCTTCTTCTTCAAAGTTGAGTGCTGAGCTGATTTGGCAATTGTGTGAGTAAAGTAAAACTGTAAGTTCTTTTTATAGCAGTCTCAAACTAGACCCACGTACCAGGATAGGTGACAGCATTGGTAAGTCCCAGCACCTCGTCAGATTCTACCAGGAGGGGAGAGGACCACTGAGCCTGTCTTCAAGGATTCAGCTGTTTCCATCATTAGCCATTTGAGTCTGGTTTAGCAAGGGCATCTTCAAATGCCCTATATGAAGAGGCATGTTTAAGAGAAGATGGGCCAAGCCGAGCCCAAATGTCGTCAGTTCTTGCCCAACTTCAACAATTTGGTCACAGAAATATTCTCTATTACAATTAAACCTGATAATTCCTGGCTTCCCATTCCACTGAGGGAAAAGTCTAACCCTTGCAGAGGCTGAAAATGTTGGTATAGAGGTTCTCTTGGGAAGATGACAGCTTTGGTCACAAAAGAGCTTTCTTCCATGGTAGCTGTTCCTGGTTTGGATTTGTTTTTTT
This sequence comes from Corvus brachyrhynchos, assembly GCF_000691975.1. Classification (NCBI taxonomy): domain Eukaryota; kingdom Metazoa; phylum Chordata; class Aves; order Passeriformes; family Corvidae; genus Corvus; species Corvus brachyrhynchos. The sequence continues at coordinate 12,618,324 of NW_008236769.1, read as the reverse complement.
AACCAACAACATTTAACCAACAACAGCAGAAAAACCCCTCATGTTAAAAAAACACTGGATTAACCTCCTGAGAAACTGGCTTTTCCCTCCCTTAAATTATATGTTGTGCTCCCCTGCTGGTACAATAAAATAAAATGGAAAAGAATCTTCTCAATTTTTCTTTCACCAGTGTGTTAAGATATTGTCAGGTCAGCCCTGGTGGTGGGGTAGCAGATGACTAATAGCTGTGGCTTTTAATTAAATGTTATCAGAAGAGGATGATAGATTAGCACCACTACCCCCTGCATTTCCCACAACATTTCAAAATTACTTTTTGAAAAATGGACTTAAAAAGACGAAAGAAGAAAGAAGGGGGAAGCATGAAACAATGGTGGGAATTCCTTGTCCTTGCTGGACCAGAACAAAAGCTTTCTGTCTGTCTGAGAAGGAAAAAATTACTTATTTGTTACAGCCAGTGCAGTCTGGCTTGTACCTGGCTGGGCTTTCTGCAGTAGAGCTGGACCTCACCTTCACAGGTCTCTGTTACTGCAGGCATTTCTAAAGAGGAAACGTAGGCATTTGGGATATTTAGAGCTGTAACACCTGAAAATGATAAAACCTGGGATACTGAGTGAGCCCTGCATTTCTACTGCCTAGAGGTTTACTGGGAGTAGGTAGGGGGATATCTGAGCCAATGGAAAGAAAAAAAAAATTTTAAATTCAGGAGTATCTCATTATTGAAGGCTACCTTTTTGTCCTTACATGAAATAAGAGTTCAGAGTGAAATTTTTCTTCAGGCAGGCACCAAGATAAAATATTTCAGTGCAGGTGGCAGGATCCCTGTTTTCTGTGGGAAGATGTTTGGTCCTTTCTTCTCTGCTCACCTTTTTCTTATGACTATTAGTTATAGCACTCAGGCAGTGAAGATAGAAGAACACAATCTCTAGACCCTCCTTTCCCTTAAAAAACAGCTTAAGAATATTTTAATCAGAAAAACAAAGGCCATTAAAGTAACTAAAGCCTTTCAGAGGATTGGTTTTGGATTGTTCTTCTCAGAATAGGAGCTTAAACTCTTCTGTAGCTTCACTTGAGGTCCCTGAGCGCAATTCTGGATGCTGCCCAAAATGAACAAGTGATGGGGAATAGGGATGCAATCTACAAATAAAATGAGCACATCATTAACTTTTTATCATCATTGTTATTTTTATTAGTCAAGGTTTTGGCCCCCAGAAACTGGGGCATTTGTAATAAAAAAGACACGAATAGCTTGCAAGTCAGCCTATAAATATGAGGGACTGGAAGACTGGGCTAGTGCCCAGATAGATGATTATTTTTTAGAAGAAATTTATTTGTATTTCCCCCTTTCAACCAAAAAGGTGTGTCGGTGCTTAGAGACAGAAAAAAACATCTTTATCCTTATCTTTTTTCTGCTGCACACATATTTTTTTTCTGAGTTTCTTCCATCTTTGGATATGGCATGCACATCCCACATAACACAGATACAATTTCAAAGCAATGGTAATGGCTATTAATGTTAAAATGTTGATTTCCCAGATGCCTTGTTGAAACAAAATCTGAGCTGCAGCACACATGCCAATAAAATCCCACTTTACATATAGTGGTAGGTGAAAATATGATAGAGGCTGCTTTCTCTGCCAGCTCTATAATTTCTGTCCAAGGAAACTCAAGTGAGGTGCAGTTCTCCTGTAGATGCTGATTAATTCCTAGGTCCACTTAGAGCGTGCTATTGCGTGAAAACAGAAGAACCTGTGGGAGTTGGTATTTCCTTTAATTTTTTTTCTCCTGGACTTGCACTGAGCACATATTGAGTGCATCAAAATGCCACTTCAGGAGTGAATAAAAGGAAAAAGCTGCTACATTGCTGGAAAAGAGCCTGCGTCAGAGTTTACCTACTTTGCATTAAGGATGGTGACACAAACAGAGGGGCCTTGTACTCCTGTCAGGGTGCCCTATGACCAGTGACAGAAACACGGGCAGTTCTAAATTAAAAGAACATTTCTGTATTAATTTATCACTCTGGTATACACAGGGCTAAGTATTTTCCAGAAGCCGCTACTGAGCCTCAGAGAGCTGACGGAGCTTAAACCGTTATGAAAGAAATACAGTTGCTTTCCTGATGTGATGTATTTGGCCTCATGAAAGGGCATTTTGTTTAGGTAGTGCATAGAAATCTTAGAAAGTGCCTACAGACACAGATACAGTCCCTGGGGAAAAGCAGCAAACCTGAGCAGAGAAAGCATCATAAATCATGGGGCTTAATGTGCAGCTCATAAATCCAGTGTGTTTGTAGGGAGCTCTGATAAGGCAGGACGAGGTCTGAGCGCTTTTGCTCCACATAACATAGCATGTGGCATTTGCATCCACACAGCAGTGAAATGAGCTGAGATTTGCATCTCATTTTTCACTCCCCCGTGCTACGGGTGGGACAGATCCTGATCATGGCTACGGGGGGTGTAAATAAGAGAAAAGCCCCTTGTTTTGCAAGAGTGACTCCAAATGTAAACCCTCATATTTGGGATGGGGAATAGACTCTGAATTATGTTCATTTACATGAGCTAATCATATCATCCTGTGAATCTGTAAGTCAAACATCTGTGCTTGTTACTCACAGTAATTTGTATGTATACATATGAATGCTTATTTAGTATTTGCATATGAGATATTTGCATCTTTTGAAGGCAAAATGTGAGATACACCAGTAAGCTTTCATGTGCCTTGGTCTGTCTGAGTTGTTACTAAATGATGGCTGGATGCTGCTTAGATAACAAGTCTGATAGCCAAGCAAATCCAGGTTTTCTCAGGTAGTCTATGCATAACTCCTCAGGAATTATTTGCCCCTCCTAATAGCAACATTTGCAATACTTTTGGGGTTTGGGTCTTTCACTTGAAGCAAACATCCTACCCTAATCTTTGAAATAAATCTTCCTAGCTATCTTCTTTCCCTCAAAGTTTTAACCCGTAGAGAAAGGAAATGAAGGGAGAGACCATTATTATCATAATTTCTGCAATTTGAGGAAAATTTTAATGAAAAATCTGTCTGTTCAAGGTAAGGTGTATCTGTGGGATACACTAAAAGGAGAAGTTGCTATGTGCTCCCCTTAAGTGGCAAAACCCCAGGTTTTTCTTGACTCCCAGCATTCCTGATGGTGATTCAGAGTGCTCTGTGATCTCTATCAGCCCTGTGGATGCCATAGAATCACAGAATGGTTTGGGTTGGAAGCGACTTTAGTCCTAGTCCCCCTGCTGTGGGCAGGGATGTGACCCCCTAGATTAGGTTGCTCAGAGCCCCATCCAGCTTTGGACACTTCCAGGGATGGGACATCCACAAACTGGGAGAAAATCCATGTACCTTTCAGACTTACTCTGTACTTACATCAATGTAAGTCAATAGATTTTGACCCCAGGGACTGGATTTGGGGAAAATATTCTAGCTGGCATGGTGCAGGCTAGACAAGTAATCAAATATCCTACCTTCTTCATTCCTTCTTCCTGCTTGGGCATTGGCAGAATTATTAAATAATCCCTCTAAATTAAATTTCTCTTTCATTTTGTGTACATAATATGGATATCTATGCTTTCAGGACATAACTGGAAGAGTGGCTATGATGCTGATTCATATTCCTTATCCATTTTAACTTGATAACCACAAAAAGCAGTAGATGCTTTCTATTTTTCCAGTATAACAAGCACTAGCATATGTTTGCTGCACAATAATTTATTCTAACAGAGGAAGATGATATTCCCCTAATGATTCATGTTTCTGAGAAAAAATGAAACATCTTTCTTTTAACATCTTTTCCCTCTCTCATCTCTCTTGGATGAGAAATCATTGCTTTCTTTTATCTGTCTCAGATGGATCCAACAAAGTTACTATAAAGGCTCCAGCTCTCTGTGTTCTCAATGAGCACAGCAATGACCTCTTCGCCTTGCAGCATCCAGTATTTCACTTGTACTTTTTTATTTATCTCCTGCAGCAAGTTGTTGTGTAAAGTTTTGTGATTTGGGCCTTAATCTACAGAGTTAGCTCCCTTTAAAGAGAACTCACTCCAAAGTGGCTCTAGCTGCCACACAGTACTCCGCACAGAAGTGGAAGCTACATCACAGATCTGGAAATGTATGTTGTTCCTTATTGCCTCTTTCCTGTGTCTGGAAGCTTTTTTCCTAATTTTGAAAGGGGTTCTTTTGTTGGTTTTTTTTTTTTGTTTGTTTGTTTTTTTTTTTTTAAAGAAGAAACAAATCTTTGAATCCCTGGGAGTCCCACTTAGCCCTGGTTGCTGAATGGTCCTGACAAAGTCTTTGGAGAACCAATATATGGAAAAACCTTTTAACCTCAGATTCCTCATTTAAAAAGGAAGGATGCTTGTTATCATGTTGTCTGAAGGCCAAAGTTCTTACCAAATTCTTGAAGCATTGTAGCAAATACTTGTACTAGTAGAATGCCACTCCTTGATAAACACTCAGTGGCAGTTCACAGCGAGCAGCAGCATGTCAAATGTCAACTGTACTTTGGTGAGCTGAGCTTTAGCCCGCAATATTACGTCCTCATGAAATCAGAGGTACTACAAATGAAAAAAAACCTGTAAACAGCCAAAACCTGAGGTCACTCTGCACCCCTCATCTAGGAAGAAGCCTCTGCTCCTTGGGGGGAAGAGCTATTTGTCTCTCTGTGTCAAGATTTTCATCCTGAGAACTAGAGACACCAAAGGAAGGAAATGGACACAATGGTAGGGCTGCAGATACAGAGAGCCAATCTCTGTCTCATATCATTATTTTTTATTGTGTTGGACCTTCACTGAGGGTACCGAACCTGCTGCCTCCTTTGCTCTCTCTGGCTGCCCATCACTACCTGCTGGCTCCTAGCATCACTGCTGTCTTGTTCCCTCTAGGAATCACCCACTAACACCCTTCTCCTCCATACAGGAGATCGTGAGCAGGTTGTCCCACTCCACAGCATGCACAAGGTATCCAAAGTATCCATTCCACTTCTTTTTTCTCCCCTTCTTGCTCCCAACACTGGGAGCAATGCCTTAGGTGTAGTTTCTGGCCCACGTTCTTTACACTACTGCAGTCATAAACTTTTAATCTCTCTGTACTATTCTGTCTCTTTTTTAGGAGAAACACTTCTCCAACACAATAGAACAACATCTGTGAAATAGATTTCAGTCTTCTCCAGGGCCTCTTTCATTTCTTTCCACTCTTCTGCATTACGGTGTTCTTCCTTTTGGACTCCCTTCCTCCTGGGAATTATTTAGAGATACAGAGGCATCTCCTTTCTCTTCCACAAGCTCTTAGAAGTTTAAATCACTGTTTGTTGCTGGGAAACCAGAATTGTTTTCATTATCCAATGAGAGGCCAGAATCACCTCATGTTCAGGTTGCTGGCATCTCAGAGTATTAGAAATCATTGTGAAGGCCTTTTTGGCAATACCAAGTACAGAATGCAGCAGCCCCACCACATGGTGGGGACAAGGCTGGTTTCATTGGTGCCCTCAGCTCAAGGTGGTGGCCCAGGGAATGCATCCCACAGGCCAGAGCAGTCCTTAAGCTTAAAATACATTAGGGAAATGCCAAGAAATGTAATGGGAAGGAGGATGACCCACTGGAGAGCTCACAGTGGCTCTGAAGGAGCCCAGAGGGAGGATGCCTTGTGTGTAACCTTTTGCAGGCTGGTGGCACTCACTGACTTCTGGTCCACACAGCCCTTCCCAGTGCAAACTTCCATGCTGGGGCCTGTATCCCTCCTGGAGTTATGAGTAGCTGCATTTTGGGTATCAGGCTTTATTTCTTTTGGGGATTCCCTTGTCTTTCTCTCCTCTTGCTTGCAGAGGTGCTAAGTATGAAAATAACAGTGAGGAAGGGGAGAATTCACATCTTGGCATTTCTCAGTGAAAGTCTGCCAGACATTTAATAAACTGTTTTATGTTGAAAACATTTGAAGAATGACTCTGCAAACAGTGATAATAGTTACTCGTTATGCTTTCAAACAGCCTGGCCTGACAGCCTTAACCTTTGCACGGTGCAAGTGAAAACATAAGGCACAAGTAAAACTCCTTCCTGCAGTAACTCCAGTGGGCTGCATAGTGGATTACACCAGGTAAGAATTTACCCCCTGGCATTTGGTTCATTTCTAACAGCAGGTCATCATGGCTTGGTTTGAACCCCAATGCCTGATATAAGACTCCCAATAGAGTTAATTACACAGCTCTTTATAATAATCCATTGCCCAGTCAACCCACAAAACATTTCATCACAGTAGCAGCCTGAATGTTCAGTTAGGGGACCAATTAATCAAGCTGGCATTAAAAAAAATATAAAGCCACATTTTATAATAGTGTAAAACATCAATGTATTAGTTTGAGTTGCATTTGGCACACACAGACATGCACACACAGTATCTCTACAGCTTGATTTATTACATTTAAAACTAAATGGCTTTGGAAATCAATTTTATTAGACTTCATTATTTTAAAACATAAAATAAAATGAAAGCATTACTTAATAATGGCTTTTAAATTCTAGATAAAGATGCCCAAAGGGAAAACATAGAAACCCTGGTGCATTGTATATTGTTCACTTTTTTTTCGTATGGACTAGCTCAGTGGTTTGGAAAAAGAAATGATGTGAATTAAGGAGTGTGTAAAGAGGTGAAGTTGTCGAGTGCGTGCAGGAAAGAATGGAAGTGATTCCATTTTCCCCAGAATGCTTTGGATCAGAAAACATAAATAGGTGGCATCTGTCTCATTTACCAACAGCACTCACAACCAAAAGAGAAACTGAATGAAAAGTTGTCTTTTAAGAGACAAGAGCAAATCCCTTCTTTATTTGCAGCTGTTTCTCTATATGGAGTTATACTGTGGGGAGGGGCAACAAAGAGTGAAAAGGGATAGATTAGAAATTAATGGAAGAGAGATAAAAGTGTTGCACCACTGAGAAACTCCACCACAAGCCGTTCCCAGAGGCAGGTAATGGGATCCCTCTCCACCTGTGTAAGGGGGAGGCCAAAAGCAGAGATTTGTTGTAGGTTTGTAGCAGCGAGGTGGGCAGCATTTCACTTCCAAGGGGTTGATATGCAGGAGCAGCAACCAGTGGAGGTCACCAAGTCTGGACCAGTGCATGACACTCACAGGAAAGGTCTTGCCCTGACAGTGAGCATGGCCTGGGGACTGAGGTGCCAGGGTAGTTGTTGGCCATACACTGCAGCTCCTGCCTTTGTTCTCTGCCTGCTCTGGCTTCCTCCACTGGGAGGTGGGGAATCTGCTGTGGCTGGGAACTGCTCCTCAGTAGAGATGTTAGGCTGGGGAAGGACTTTCTGCAGACAGGTTCACTGCATTTTTCTGGGATATTGATTAGAAACAAAAAGAAGCAAAACATTGTCAATTATTAAAAACTTTGAGCATGCACACACAGAAACTAAACATAAATAAATATATATATATATATTTGCCTAGAAAAACATCATTTTGTATGCTTCCACAGAAAAGTTTTTACTGCTCACAGGTGTTAAAGTACCCTTACTTTTGAGATCTGCAGCAGATCACCTGCAACCAACATTGAGGGGGGTTGGTTTCAGGAGGAAAGTCAGAGGCAGTATAAGACAGATTTACAGGGTTTGGTGCTGACAGACATTGCAGCCAGAGGCAGGTCTTCAGCCACAGAAAGATGATTATGGATTTGCTGGTGAAATTCACATTATTATCATCAATCTATCCTGGTAAGAAATCTCTGCATATGAAGGATCTTGAAAGGCAGAACTGGGGAGTTCTCTGGGAGACGTGCTGAAGTTTTTTTTAAAAGTAGCATTTGAAGAGGCTCACCCCCTTTTGCTTCAGCAGGCTCCAAGGGTAGAGCTCTGCAGGAGAGTCTGGACTTTTGGTCAAGAACAATGCCTGTTTTATCCTGTCTATTGAATCCTGTTGGCATTACTAATGATCACAACGAGGAACATGGCAGGGCTGTGGATGCTGGCAAGGCAGGACCTCAGTGAAACCCAAACTCTGCCTTCCCCGAGTGTGTACAGGAGGCAGCTTCCCTGTGTGCCACTGTGATTTAACCCTGAAAAAGATCTCTGTCTGCAGTCTTCACTTCCATTAAGCCTCCTTCCGTTTGCCTCAGGTTCAACTTCTCAAAATGTGGACTCTTTTTTGGGGGGGTTCTCCCTCTCATGCTAAATCCCTTTTTTGATTTTTTTTTGGTGGGGTTTTTTGTTTGGTTTTTGGTTTTTTTTTTAATTTTTTGAGAAGGCATAATCACAGGATCTCATCTGAACTCTCTTGTGCTAAGACATTAATCTGCGTTGCATAATGTCTTGGAGCAAACAGTGCTGGAGTGAAAGTAAGCTCTCCCCATCCATATTTAACTCACTTAGGTCCTCTCAGCAAACAGAGATGACATTTTTGTGCACAGCAGGCAAACACAAGAACTAGAGGGGTTCATTCTGGGAGGGTTTTTGTGTTTGTAAAATTCCCCTATTATTTTATAAAATAAAGACAAGTCCAGCTGGGCTTCAAATACCAAGCAACATGCCAAATGGTTGTTAGCTAAGGGGCAGCATCAGTCCCTCTGGGATGGGGTCAGAGGACAAAGTGATTTAGGGGAAATTGGAGCAAATAAAGTTTCCAGCTAGGATTTATTAAAATTATTCCTCCTTTATTTTAATCCTGGTGTTTAATTTTCATCCTAACTACTCTGATTGGTGCTGCTTAAAGTCCAGGGATAGCTGGGCAAAGTAATCTGACATTATAACTGGTCTGATGGGTTCATAGTGCTTTGAACTGCCTTGCCAGGCCACTCCAGGTATGGCTCTGGGTGGCATCACCTTACCCTAAGGAGGCTCTCTTTCCCAGCTAAAGTTTCTCCTCTCCAAGGAAAAGGCTCTTGGTGTTTCACAGTTGGGAAAGGGCCTCTTGGAAGCAGGAGCAGTGCAGAGCCATGAGGAGACACAAAGCTGGCTGGGAAGAGAAGGGAAAGGGTAAGTCTGATATCTGTGGGACAGTCACTCCTTCTCCCAAATAGCATCTCTCCCATGAGAGCAGGAGCAGCAGGCTCAGCTCTGCAAGTCTCCAATTCCATTTTTATCCTTTTCTCTTTCTCACCTTCTTATTGAGAGGGTTACAGGAAAGGGTCTTGGCATCCAGGATTTGACAACATTCAGCTTTGCATATAGAGCTGAGAAATCTTCAGGATGTCCTGCTGAGCCCAGGGTATTTGGGCTTATTGGGAGTGGCCCTGGGGTCTCAGCCTCTCATTCATTTAGCCTTGACTTGTCTTCAGCACCTGCTTTGCAAGCACAACCATCCGTTGTTCC
>NW_008236769.1:12583784-12608996 GCF_000691975.1 Corvus brachyrhynchos | reverse complement strand
CACAAATATGAAAAAAAGTGGAAAACGCTTATTTAAAAAACCTCAATGTCTTCTGATTTGGATGAATGTGCCAAGAGGATCTAAACCCAAATGACATTTCCTGTCCTACATTATTTAAAAACCCATTCCTCTCTAGAAAGACAGAAAGTTGGTAGAAGGAGAATCCATTCTCTAATGTCTAAGGGTGTCATGGAACATGTCCAGGACATATCCTCCAGAGAACACATGTGCCAAACTGAAATTAACTGAAATTAGACTCTGACTGCAAAACACAGCCCCAGACATTAATTCTCCTAAAGTTTGGTGTATTCAATGCTGGGAATTTGCTTCCACCCATGCCAGAAGTAAAGGGATTAGCTGTGAAGCCCTGATCCCACTCCCCAACCTTCCCAGAGCTCAGGGCAGCCTGGGCTCCTGGTCTGAGCTTCAGGCCTCTGCAGCTGAAAGTGTTTAAATAGCAACGTCCATCACTCAGGGTGAATAAAAGTGAAAGTGGCCCTTTTAAAAGAGAGCGATGACTTGATCAAAATGCTGCTTTGTCATATCTGTTTCATAAAAATTTGCCCCCTCTGGGCCAATCTGGCTTGATGTCAATGGTGAACGCCAACCACTGCCTTGTCTCGGTGAGCGCTGCACAAAGCCTTAATTTCACAGCCTTCAAACAACAGTGAAGAATCACCAGGAACTTTCTCCTCGGATCTGGGATCTCCCTAGCAACCGCAGGCCAAGCATACTGTAATTCAATTTATGCCTTGAACTCCTTCAGGAGTCTCTTCTTTAAAATCTGTCACAGTCAATGTGCCTTGGGAAACTATTATAAGTGCCTGAGCCTTTGACCAGCGGAGAAAGTAAAGCGTTAGTATAAATCTCGTAAGCATGTTTGGTCTGTTTTTATGTTGGGCGTATGGTACATTTAACATTCATCCCACAGCCTCCACCTCTTTTCTGCTTGGGAAATGCACCCTGCATCTGTCATACTGTCTGCGCTGAAACCGGGCCGACCGTCCCCGAAAGGAGGCGCGGGGGAAATGCCTCCGCTCAGCCAGAAGAATTGCTTTATGTGGAAATGCACTGACATGGCCCTCGGCTCGTTGGGAGACAGGGGTGTCATGGGAAAGATAAGCAGGAGTGACCTGGCAGGTTTGTGAATGTCTCAATCGGGGACTGAAGTGAGTTTAACAAAAGAGTGAAAGCTTAGCAGGAAAACAAATGATAATGAACTGCTCACAGTGTTTAAATAGCCATCCCCAAATAGTTCTGCAGTGAACATTGTCAAGTTACTTGAGTCAAAGTGAGGTTTATAGGCCTGTAATTTTGGGGGTTATTTGTTCATGAGCTCTCTGTGAGCATCTTGAAAAAATTATTGCTTTCGCTGACAAATGCCATTTTTAAATTAACCATATGATACGATGTGTTATAAATAGTACCCTTCTCTGTCTGTTAGCTCTGTGTCTCGAGTGTGGTCAAAAGGAGAAGGGATGAGCTTTTAATGAGTAATGCTTGATGGGAAACATGTTGGCATTGAAATCTAGGGGCAGATTCAGGCTAGTATCTGTTGGGAGGGGTACACCCAGGGACAGGAGGGGGTCTCTTCCCTTTGGGGTGCTGAGAGCCTCCATGCAAAGCACTGAACAGGAAATGGCTGCTAAAGATAATTTTCAAGTAATTACTAACCGGCCATATTCCAACTCAATCCAAGTATTTTATCCTAGGAGCTTCACCCCATTACCCTATATCAGCTGGGAATAGTAGGTCTGTGCACTGAGAGGGTATTTTCCAGCAACATCAAAATTAGACATCACTTTTCCACCCTCCTCTCTCACTTGGCTGTGGGACAGCATCCTAAATAAAGTGACGTAGCAGGGTAACTCGAGGATGCACCTATGCAGTGGTTATTATGGATGGCTGATCCAAGTGAAATTGCTGCTTCCAGAGCATCAGGGAGCGGCTCCAAAGGAAGGCTCTGTGCTTGGCCCATGCAGCCTCTGCTCACAGAGTGGCTTCAGCTCCAGCTGTGTTGGAGACACGGAGCAGGAGCCAGCAGTGAGTGGAGTGCCTGTGTGAAATCCCACAGCCCCGGAACGGGGCAGGCTTCGTGTTCACTACAGAACTAGATTTGGTCTCAGCAGTCGTTCCTCACATTGCTTAATATGACCATATTTATATTTTCAGTCCTGCTGTTTGCTTTGATCTCAGGAAAGCCTTGTAAGGCAGGCTGGGGATGGTATTTGACTGGGCAGTATCTCCATCAACCCTTAGAGGAGAAGAGCCTGCAGCTTTTTCCAACACTTGGAGAAGTACTGAGATAAGGACGGTTAAAGATCAGTAAGGGTCTGAATCCTTGTTTGTAGCTGAGTAGAGACTTGGCATCATTTTATGGTTGGAAGAACCTGTTCTGATTTTAGTAAGGCTTATAGGGATTTGGCACTGCAAAGTGGCTGCTGAAAGGCAGACAGGGCCATGGAAAAATGGCCAGGCAACATGCAAAGCCATGGAGCTGGGCACTGCACTGGTATGATGTAGTGCAGCAAAGCTGGAGCAAATGCCAGCAAATCTGAGTTGAGTTTTACCTTTCTCCTGGCACTTCTGCTTTTCCCACGCAGTTCTGCTCATTGACCGTGTGGGTCTGAGTCACGGCCCTTGTCTGTGTTCCTGTGTGCACTGGCTGGTACAGGGAGGACTTAGGTGTAATAACACCCTGTCACTATTCATTACAAACACAAAATTGCAGCTGGAATACCCATGGGTTCCCACGAAAGTAAGGCTGTCTTTCATCTTGTCTCTGCTTTAAATAATTCCTTACTGTTCAGGCAAACTGAACGAACAGGTGGGGGAAAAACACATGTATTACTAATTAACTAGAGATCATTGTGGTACACCAAACAATAATATCAAAACTCATCCATTACAGTGGAGGGGGACTGTTTATATAGGCACTGGTAAGTGAAACATTAGCAACATACCTTTAACTGTTTTGTAAAGCAGCCAAGTGAGAGAGGAGGGTGGAAAAGTGATGTCTAGGAGAAGTTACAGGAAATACTGGGATACATTTCATTTCTAGAGTAGAAGTGGGTTACTACCTCCTGGTTAAAGTTGGGCACCCATTTGTTTAAGATAAGTCATGCAGGAGCAGCTGGTGTGCCAGGGTGGCCATCCCCATCCCACAGATCACTCTGAGAGGCTCTGTGGTAGCCAGTTGGGGCACATGGGGATGCCTGGATGCTTCAGACCAAAACCCAAAGAATTTGCAAGGGCAGGGAAGATGATAATAATAACTGCTTTGCACCAGTGGCATGTTGCTGGCTCCACATCAAGAGAAAAAAAAATTAAATATCATTTATCTTTCTCTGGAGAGTTTACCAGCCAAGTTTTGAGGGAATTATCTTTTTTACATCTTCTGTTCGCTTGACTGTATAAATACAATACCTGCTTGAGAAAGGAACAACAGTGCTCCTTTCAGCCTTGCAGGATTTCAATTCACAGTAAGTTTATCTGACATCTCTCATGATTAGCTGTGAACTTATCTCAAGCAAGAGAGAGAGGTGGAGAGAGGGCAGGAGTGAAGCAGATAAGCACCAAACAAAAGATGTTTGTCTCTCTCTCTGGGTGCTGCCTTAAACTAGCCCAGTCTGTCAGGTACTGAAATACGAAGTAGCACGTGAATTTTGCAGCAGGGAGCAGGAGGGGAGCATGGGGTATAAACTCATTTTAGACACCAAATACATCTTACTGTTATTTAGGTTCCCTAACAAATTGTATGTCTAATTCCATGCACTCAGTGGGGAAAGTGAAGTTAGCAGGTAAGAGCTTGCTTTAAAGTGCACTAAAGATTCCCAGTGATTACAAGTAAGTCTGGGCCAGCTCACTCTGAGCTGAGTCCTGAAGCCTGAAGACTTGAGAATGCAAGGTGGAGGTTTTCCTGTCGGGCCTGAAGGAATCTGTGATCAGCTTTAGAGCATGATCTGCTTTGCAGTGAATGTAATGAGAAAGATCTTGTCTACCTGAGTGGTTTGAGGAGAGAACTGGGAATTTTTGCCCAGTCTCCACCACCTACGAAGCAGTGGACATCAATTGAAGTGATGACACAAACACGCTTCTCATCACCACAAGGTGTTATGCCAAAAGTATGAACTTATTCAAAAGTGTTTACACAGAACTCCAAAGGACAATTTCTTCAAGAGCTGGTAAACATACAGATGCAAAAAAGTCTTCAGGAGAGCAGGAGATCCCTGAGCTATGGCCAGCAGGAGCTTCAGGCGAGTGCCACAGGATGTGTCATGCTCATCTGCCTCAGGCTTTGTCCCTTGGTGTCTGCTCCTGACCACCTCTGAAGGTCATCAGGTGAGCTGCCCACTTCTTCTATGTCCATTCTTACAGAGTCCAAAGTAGAAGCAGAAAGCCTCCTACAAAATTGCCCACAATTTTTCAATAGAAAAGAAGAATAGCTTTGTTTTAATGAAATGGAACACAATGTTCACTCCTGGCTTGGTGCCTGAAAGATAGCTGTTTTCTGGATGCTCTGTGCTGTGGTTTCCCCTTCTGCTGTAGGCAAGAAGCTATTCCAGAATAACCCCGAAGCAGTAGTTGTTCCTGAAATAACTGTCCCTGAGTAACTCCATGTGTGGACATTTTTATTCCCAATTGCCAGGATCTTTTGTTGGTGGATTAGTCTAAAATGTCTTTCTTTTTACCAAATAAGTTTCTTCATCTATGGGTTATTCAATAACTATTGCTCTCTTGAATTTACCTCACCTTTAACATGGCAGACCTGTCAAGTAAAAAGGGGCCCAAGGACACAAGTTTATGTGGTAACTGCTGGCACATTCTGATTATTCATCGTTTCACAATATTAATAATGTTTTAGCACACAAATGGCTTTTGCTGGAGTCACTAAAAGTGCTTTGAGAAATCACAGGGGAGTAAGCAGTCTTATTTCCATTGCACAATCAGGAAAAACTGAGGGACAAACACAATAAGGCACGATATTCTAAAATGATTAGTAATCTGAGATGTTCCATTTTGGTCAAAACCTAAATTAAGAGCGAAAAGAGACTGAATTTAAGGTAATTGTGAGATCTAAACTTGGAAAACCACATCCTCTGAAAGGTCCACTGTTCGTACCCAAGACTGGAGGTAACAAAACTTTCACGTCAGTCCTGAAGGTCTTGGCTCTGGTCATGAAGATGTTATTATCATCATTATTGATACATGCAAATATAGAGCTGGGAGTTCTCATTCTTTACACACTTTTCAAACATATGGCAGAGTGGTGCCAGACCCTAAAAGCTTGTTCTTCAGACAGCAACACATAATCAGTGGAGAGACACTGGGCAGAAACTGAGGCAAAGGAAAATCAGATTTTTCCATCTCTGAGATGCTCAGGGAAGCAGCAGTGTGCTATCTGCTCAGCTGCTGTTGGGCTGGATTTTCTCATCTGCTTTAGACAAGGGGAAGGAGCTGGTGGAAAAAAGAGGGCAGACTTTGCAGTCATTTGGTGGGAACTCTTCATTTTCCCCATTTGGCAGGGAAACTGTCTGAAAAGGACTTCTTGGAAAGTCTGGCCTCATCTCCCCCACCTGTTTAGCAACTTCAGGGAAGGTTTGGGAAGCAACACCAAGCCATTTTCTTTCTCCCTCAGCCATTTCCCTTTCTCCCAGGCCACAGTCAGCATTGAAGATTGTCTCCTTCCCCCTCTCTTTCTTCTGTTGCAATGCCAGTGGTGTCTCCTAGCACTTTCCAAAGTGAAGTCAGATTTTGGCACCATCCCTTCAGCTGTGATGAAAGTTACAACAGGGAGGGTAAGTGGAATTTGATAACAAAAGGCCTCTTGAGGCCTTTTCATCTTTGAACCACTGGCAGTGCCGAGAAAGTCCTGTTTCTATCTCAGCATCAACATTCACAATTCCAAAAAATAATAAAATGGAAGATAAAATAAATAGGAATTTCTGCAGCAAATCTGTTAAATGATTTTTCTTTTACTAGATTCCAACAAATTGCTTGAAACACGTCTTAAACTGCCTTTATTTTCAGGAATGTAAATACTCTGAAGGACAGACTGTACAGCAGCTGGCATGTCAGGAGTACCAAAGACAAAGTCATAATCCTCCCCCACATTCATCCTGGCTAAATATTCTTATGTGGTCAGAGCGACCTACTGTGCAGTCCTGTCAAATTCTAAGTGGTTTGAGATAAGTGTCCCTTGATCATAATGGAAAGTTTGTGGAAATTTTCTGAGAAATAAGCATTTTGAAAAACCATCAACAGCTGGCAATGAAGAAAATACGCTGTCCTCCCCTGCCCATGCTGAAATTCTATGCTCAAATGTAAATATAATTTGAGCATAAGGCAGTAAATTTTTTGAGCAGCAATCTAAATAGTGGCTAGAGAGGAGAAAAAAAATCAGACTGAACTCTACTGACCTCTGTGTGTGTGTATTTGACAATATAGCATCTCTAGCCAAGGTTTAAAAATGGTGCACTCTTGCATCAGAGGGTAGACTGGACCTTATTTCTAAACTGTGCTGCAGTTATTAGACATACTCATTTATCTTTTGTTTCTTCAGTTGGGTTTCACAGAAATAAAAGGGATGCCTTTGCCAAAGCACATTTTTCAGAGTGAATAATGATGAAAAAAATGTGGTGTTCTATTTGCCAAAGTGCAGAATTTTACACTAATGCACAGAGGACTCCTGTGATGGGAATGTCCAAATTGGGAGGACATCCTGGATCAGGGACAGTAGGTGATGAGGCTGCTTTAGAGGCACTCAAAAGGCTCAGTACTAGCCTGGAGAGAGGAGGCACTGGGCTGGCAGCAACCTCATTTTCCTCTTCAGATGAGGCCTTTTGCCTCTGCCCCACACTACACTGGTGGTGAGGCACAGCCCCCAGCATCACAGGCTGCAAGGACAGAGGTGCAGCTGTCTTTAAGGGGAAAGCCTTTCTCAGAAATGCAATTAGAAGTGTAGCTGTGCTGGATTGGGACATATGAGTTTTTGCTTTGATGTATTTTGGTTTTAGTCAGTATCCTGTTTAGAATCATAGAATCACAGAACGGTTTGGGTTGGAAGGGACCCTAAAGATCACCTGGTTCAAATACCCCTGCTGTGGGCAGGGACACCTTTCACCAGCCCAGGGGGCTCAGGCCTTGAACACTTTCAGGGATGGGGCAGCCCCAGCTTCTCTGGGCAATTTGTTCTAGTGCTTCACCACCTCAGAATAAAGAATTTCTCCCTAACATCTAATATTAATCAAATTCTTCAACAGTGCTGTTCTGACTACCTGGGAGAAGCCAGAAATTTCTCCACATTGAGTTTTCCATGCTGTTCCTGCAAACCTTCAGCTATTTCCAGAGGGAGTCAATGGGTCAGATAATTCCTCAGCATGGACATTGCCATGGTGTCCTCTTGGTGATGCCTAAAGCATTTGCCATGAATTTCTAGCCAAATTTGTGAAAAATACTTTCTCAGCCTCTTCTGTAGACATGTCACCCATTGGCCTTTTGTGTGTGGGCGTTTCCAGGAAAACAGGGGCTTTGCAGGACCATGCCTTGGCCTCCTCTGTGGTGTATTTACCTCCTCCCATCTGAGAAACAGTGAAGAAAACATCACAAAGCTACTTCAGAATTTTTGTTCCCAGTTGTTTCACCACTGAAGGGTAAGTCATATCTCATCATTATTCCAGATACAACTAAATTCTGTCATCTGTTAACAGAATTATATTGAATGTGGACCACATTTGGTCTGGAATATATAAGGTTGCTCTACTGCTAAAGACTGTGTTGATTGTTTTGGGTTTTTTTAATAATACAAGTATGCAAGAGGGAGAAGAAATTCTGCACTGAGTGTTGATTTCCTTTTGGCAGTGATAATGATAATGGTCTCTCCATTTGTTAGCACTCTCCAGCAAAAGGACAGGTTCAGTGGCTGGTATGTTTTGCCTTGCAGTCTTCTTGGGCATCAAGTTTCTTTGCAGAAGTCTCTGAGTAATACACACACACACAATACAGTGACATCAGCCCAGGTTTGAGGGAGAGAAATGCTCTCAGGCCTTCCTTGTTTATAAGACAGGCGATAAGCCAGCTTTCACCCTGCTCTACATCAAATTCAAGGTTAGGTGACGTAATATAGGCCAGGATTCAGCTGTGTGAAATCTGAGAGAGGACAGAAAAGACTGTGCTGGCTTCCAAATGCCTTAATAAGGGCATCTTCTTATAAGAGAGGGTTAGTCTGAAGTAACTTCTCTTATGCTAACAGTTATGACTAGGCAACTGTAAGTGCTTAAATCAAGTGGGATTTTCTACCCAAGGCACTGCTAAAGTCCACAGTTTTCAACTGGCTAATCTAGTAGCCCAAGCCTGCTCAGGAACATAATTTGTTAGGGGAGGAAGATTTAAGGTGGAGAACTGTATATAAATGGCTTTAGTCAGAAAAAACAGCCCAAATAGTACATGGCTATCTTAATGTGAAACTATAAAATACAAAACCAAAAACTGTGCTTTAAAAAGGTAAAAAAATTAGAAGCTTTGATTCATCAAGGCCTGCAAGGTTTCATATTTTCTGCGATTATCTGAGGAGCTTCAGAAGGAAGACTTCATGCATGCAGTGCACATGCACTCATACTCACAAGCACATGGAATATATCTCCAGTTACAGGCGTTTCAAACTGATGCTGTCTCACCAAACCCCACAGAGCCCTTCACAGAAAGGGGCTTGAAATGCTTCTCCTGCATTGCTCCTGCTGGTTTGCAACTGCACATCCAGGCATTATAATCCTAAATTCATAGAATTGTCAAGGCTATAAAAGACTGTTAAGATCACTGAGTCCAACCATTAACCCAGCACTGTCAAGTCCACCCCTAAATTATGTCCCCAGTGCCACATCTACACATTTTTTGAACACTTCCAGGAATGGTGTTTCCATCATTTCCCTGGGCAGCCTGCTCTAATGCCTGACCATCCTTTTAGTGAATAAATTTTTCCTAATATTCAATCTAAACCTGGCACTGGCAGTGCCAGTCTGATGAGACTTGAAAGGCCAGGCTTAGTCTTGTTTAGGGTTGGCCAAATTTAGTACTTTTACAAAAAATTGTGCTTTCGCACTGCAGCTTTGCTCTGTGGCTGCCAACAGAAGGTAGAATAAATGAAATAAAGGAGTACAGGAAAAGAATCCAGGGAAAGATGCTGATTGGTAGAGCTGGTGCTTGCCCTTCATTTTCCCCATGGGACAGATGTAGGTGTATTGGCAAACGTTATTTCAATTAACACAAAATACTCCCAGCCTGCATCTGATCTGTTACACCACAGCCTGCCCACAAAAGGAGCATTGATTTAGGGGGCTTGTTTCACAATCCTGTTGCAGGACAATATTAGCGGGTTTGAGGAGAGATTTGCCCTGACACCTTTTGTCCGTAGCTTGCAGGCACCATTGTCCGTGGTGCATAATCTGATTTAGCTTAATCCAGCCCTAATGGGAACTCCCACCTAGGAGCTGGGG
Source organism: Corvus brachyrhynchos (assembly GCF_000691975.1). NCBI lineage: Eukaryota > Metazoa > Chordata > Aves > Passeriformes > Corvidae > Corvus > Corvus brachyrhynchos. Next base: position 12,599,505 of record NW_008236769.1, on the reverse strand, counting down.
GAACAGGAGATATTGCAAGATTTCCAACAGGTCATGGTGGTCTTTTTTGTTTTCATTGTTTGCTACTTAAAAAAGAGAAAGAAACCCAACCTGATCTCCCCTTGGAGTGGATGGAGAAAAGAAGGCATCTTCAGAAGGTGGTGAATTGATCTTCCATTTAAAACAGGTCTGAGAATTTAACCTGGTGACTCCTTGTGTTTTTGTGTGTGCATGTTTGTGTGCTATTCTTTTGGACCACAGAAATGAACACTATGAAAATCTGCACTAAAGGATCTTTGCAAAGACCATTCAACCTCCATGGAAAATCCATTCGTCAGGACACTGAGGTTTACGCCAGACTTGAAACATTGAAATTGTTCCTAAAAATCCAGCACATACTGCAATACGTTGCTGAATTGTGACCTTCCAGAGCACAGAGATGAAGGATTTCTTTGCAGTCCTAATTGTTTGTTTCAATCCTATTCAAACTCTCTCCTTGTTTTGTCCTTGATAGAAAAGAGCAATCCCTAAAGCTCCCTTTCATCTCCTTGCTCTGTAAATAATTTTGTCCTAAGACATGCCTCCTTTTAAAATAAATTTTAAAAAATATTATATTTAGTACTGTTTACTACATCATGCTGATTCTGAGAAAAATATTGATAAAGAAATTTGTGCAAATCAAAACCTTGGATAACACTGGAAATCCTTAACCCAAGACTGCTAACTGTTGTAGTGCTAAATAAAGAAGTGAACACATGTTACATTAAAATTAATTTCAGAAGCAAAAGTGAACCTTCTCTCTGTGGAGAGAAACTATTTTTTTTTAAGATATTTTGTTTATATGCCCAAATGCTAATAATTTGTTCTCTGTTTTTATTCCACTCCTCCCCCTGCCCCTGTTACTGTGTCAGGTTTCCTTATCAGTGATAGTGTCCCTGTGCCTCTCAGTGACAGTCACACACCCCTGAAGATGGTCCCAGATGAGGCTGAGGCAGAAGACTGATAAAGGAATTGAGTAAAATACCACTTTTTCTTCTGAAAGTGCATTCCCTGAGAGAGAGCAAGAGAGGAAGCTTTTTCCTTGTGAGCATCTCAGGTTTGTAGCTGTCCCCTATGTAGGTCTCCCTGTATGGTCAAAGAAGGAAAGAAAGTGCTTCTGCAAAAGCTTTAGGGGATAATCCAGCCTGTAACCTGGATTAGATGTACTGCAGAGGAATCTGATTTTTACACTTGCTCCTGTTTTGCAGATGCTGGCAGTCAAACAGTGCCGAGCATAAGCACCTGAAAATACTTACCTCTAAGTACTTTAGCCTGCAGCAAAGGTGTGTGGGAGAGGACTGCCCTGCTACAGAAGGCCAGGATGTTGTCAGCCTGCAAGAGGATGATCACCTTTCTACTCATTCATGCCCCCAGCATTCTCTCTCCCCCTGTGCTTCCCGTGGCTCACCTGGAAATGTGCCACTCCTGCAGCGAGGAACCTATGAACAGGGATGGGTAACAGGGAGGAAGAGAGATCACCAACTCCATCCCTAAGGTTGATGTCTCTCCCATTTATCATTTGGAAATGGGGAGGACATGAGCCCTGTGATCCCTGTGAAATGCATGCAGAAGGGGACATGGAGACACTGTGACCCTGAGAGCTGCCTGCTCTCAATGAGTTTAGTGATCTCCCCAGCCTATACCTCCACCAGCTCAGTTTGAGCCAAAGCAGAAGAGGAGGAAGGTATTCGGCATCCTCACTTCTCTCCAGGAGCCCCTCTGCTTGGCTTCGTGTCCTTTTGCTCAACACCTAGCAGAAAGTGATAACAACAACAAAAGAAACTTTCAGCAGCTCCAATTAAAAGAAAAAGGAGTCCAGTGTTTCGTCTCTCAGAAGCACAGAGAGCTAGAATGTCAGCCAGCTATCAGCAATACTTGGAAAACTGTGTTCTGTGCCAGCAAATCTGATGAGGGCTTTTTATTTTAATGGTTGTTCTCTGAAAGATCTGCTTGTTAGGTAAATTGTACACCATGGGAATGAGGTGTAGGGTAGTTTTGGCCCTGGCACTCTGGTTTTGGTTTTGTTTTTTGGGTTTTTTTTTCACATATCTCCAAGGGGGGGAGCGAGGCAGTCAGTGCTCTGAAGAGTTATGTTTGCTGTTCCCATCACACCCGTGTTACACACATCTGTGTTTCACCATGTGATTAAATCAAGTGTTTTGTGCCAGCACAATAGCTGCAGCAGAAAGAGGTGCAGAGATTAACACACCACATACTCAGAGACAGTTTACAGCAAAGATGCAACCAGCAAAAGGCAGCATTGTGTCCTGGGCCCCCATGGAGCAGTAGTTTGGTTGGGTAAAGTGTCCTAGACTTTTAGAGGAGACTATAGCATTGTTTGGCATGAATAGCTATACTAGAAAATTCAGTCTCCTGCTGTAAACCTGCTCCCTGCAGAAGAGCTGGGAGCTGTACAGTGCATCTGGTTGCAGGGCTGCAGGCTCCAAATTTTGATAGTTACTGAAAAAGGGTTTTTTTCCCCCCAACCTGAAACATGAAAAACAAAAAAGTAAAATGCTGCATTATCCACTTGGGCAGTGCTGGATCCTGTTCTTTTGACTTCCAGTCAGATAACACTGGCTGCTCCCCAGCCCAGGTAACTTGGGCAATTTGAACACCTTGAAGAACGTCCTAGGAGTAAGATGTTCCTACATTAAAGGAATTTTTTTTCCAGCAGTACTTTCTTCCCTTAGAACAATGTACACCCAACTTGCTGACTGTACAAGCCCAGACCTTGGTGCCATAATTTTCTGTTGTACCCGTTTGCTACATCCCGAGTCACAGAGTTGGCAGAAACAGGGACAAACCATCATAAACTCTCAAACTCATAGGAAATCCTGCATTAAGAGTGAGGGGTGGCCCTGCAGGGAAATGTTTGCCATCTGCACTATCCCTTCCTCACAGATAATGGGGCAATGTGGGCTGCTGCCAGTGCTTGGTACAGTGCAGACCCATAAATGCATCTCTCCAGGAAAGCATCTCCATCCATATCTGTTCCTGAAGTCTCAGAGCCAGGAGCATCGATGGTCCCAAAGCACATGACACATTATTTTATGAGGAATTGCTGCTCTCCCATACAGTCAAACCTTTGTCCATTAGACTGACACTCTTGGCAATGAACTTGCACAGTTCAAAGATTAGAAAAGTGCCTATTTCTCGTGAGGTGCTTCTGCTAACAGGACTTTGTGAGACAAAGCCACTGTTGACACATAATTTGAAAATTTATTTTGACTTACCCAGAAAGAACCCCTTTTTTTTTGACCCAAATTGACTTTCTTCAGAAGTTGCTTCTTCAGAAATTTTTCAGAAATCCTTTCTTTTTTCCCTTGGATGTTTTAATGAAATGCAGTGCCATTTTCATTAGTATTTTCCACAGAAAAGTTTAAGCTTTTCTCAATAAAGGGCAAGTTTTTCTGCTGTTGAAAGCTAGGAATTTTTTATCTTTTTTCTTTTCTTTTCTTTTCTTTTTAAGTTAGAAATACTGATGTGCTGCCCTGCAGGAATTGCCATTTAAGTGTCTTATATTTGCCTCAATTGACCACATTTGTTCAGATCCTCTTTTCTGTGATACACCACAGCCTTCTCTCATGATGTGAAAAACCAGTCATGTTCTGAGAGATAATACTTGGCCGAGCCCATAAAAGAAAATGGGAATATAAAGGCATCTGAAACTTCCACCATTTGTTGTGGAAAGCAAGCTGAATCTGAGCATTTTATTTTCAAAGTAAGTATTTGAATTATGAAGGAATACGTGGCATTTTCCTCAAAAAGCAGAACTTTAACAAATAAATTAATTCTGAAAAAGAAAAAAAATGACCTCTCACCCCAAAATTCCCTACAGCTAATTTTTCACTGGAAAACATCTTTTGTGGAAAGTTTTGATGCTCTCCATACTTGTGTACTTAAACTTACATGTGTGCTAATGTGGCTTTGCTGATCAGAACCTCAAAATTTTGCATGTTGCAGAATTTATACATTTGTTCCCAGCCAAACCATACCATATAAAAGCTGGCTTATTACTAGTAATATCAAAAAAACTGGCTAACATGACATCCTGGATACTGCACGCATACTGATGCTCTTTATAGAATAAATGCTCTGTGCTCTGATGTGGCAAATGAGGTCATTTGAGTGCACTGACTCTGATCTTCCTCTTGCTGTTCTGCTTGAAAGAGATTTGAATGTGAAAAGGTTTTGGCACTCGAGGCTCCATGGTTTGGAACGGCTTGCAAAATTGGAGACTTAAAGGTCACTTTTCTCTGAAGAAGTGAGAGACCCAACCCCAATACCAGCCATCAAAGAAATGCTACAGTAAAAAGTTGTTTTCAAAATCACGTTAGGAGGCCAGGGATGGAGCTGTTCCCCATAAATGTGTGAGGCCTGTGCACTGAGTATATATTGTTTTATCCTGTGGCATGACCCCGTCTGTCAGATAAGGAGAAGCAGTAAAACAGGGAGGATGTGGTTGCTGTCTTGGAAGTTGGAAAACAAATTCAAGCTTAGGAGGGTTGTTTTCTCTCCCCTCAAATTAAAACCAGTGCTCCTGTTAGCTTCCTAAACGCCATCCAAATTTAGCTGATGCTCTGACAGGGAAAAAACAGGATTTCATAAGCTTTTTCACATTTTACAGTGGTAACAACTGGCTGGGAGATGTGGGTGAAGGCATAGGAGGGTACGGTACACTCATACCACCTTTCCCCCTGCCCGTGATGAACCAAGGGATGTGTTTGACCCAGGAAAAACTATAAGGCACTGGGAGCCACAGACACCTTGAAACAAGGGCCATGGTGAAATTCTGCTGGGCAGGAATTTGCCTGAGCCAGCCAAAAGCCGTGCTGGTGGTTGTGGTGTGATGATACCTCTGTATTGCTCAGGGAGACAAAGTCCTTAATTCTTGGCTGGAGGGAGATACCTGATAAGGGCTGAAATCCACAGCAGATGCTTTTGAGGGGGAGCCTGAATATATCCTTTTTCACCCCAGAAGAAGCAGGAGGATATGTTCCCCACCAGGTGACCTCACCCCTCACTTTACATATAACAGGCTGGTTATATGTAAAACTTCCCACAGTTTTGGATTCAGATTCAAATGTCTGTTCTGGCAGATGTAGAGCAGGATTTGTGTTGTGCTTTCCCACTTGTCTGTGATCAAGCGAGTTTGGGGCATTCTTGTCTCTCTTCTCTAGCTGTGTTCCATCAGGTCTAGCAGGACACATTCAGAACATTATTCCCAGCTTAGAATTCCTTGTTCCTCAATCAGTCTGGGCTTAGCTCTCCAACAGTCCAGCACCAGCACCATGGCCATGTCTAATGTGTGCTAGAAGTGTCTTTGGAGACTCAGCTCCTACATATCCTCCTTCATCTACCACAACTCAGCTCTGTGGCTCGACTCCATGTCCCCAACTCTATGACTTGCTGAGGCCAACCCTTTAAGAGAAACATGTAGAGCCTGAATAGAGAGGCCTGATCAACATATTAGATGACAAAAGTTTTAAAAAATACCAATCTATTTGATACTTATTGTAAATGCTGCAGTTTTCCTATTCAAGCAATCAAGCTGCATTTTACTTGTACTTTTTGAGCCTGCAGTAGTGTCTCAGTCAAGTTTTTGGAAATACTGAATTGCTTGACAGGCTTTCAGCCACAGCTAGGGAGACATACTGTAGATGACTGTCTTCTCTTTGAGAAGGAATCACCACAATAGTGAGGAAAATGTTTCTGAAGCCCCCAAACTGCCTTTTCCATCACTCGCCAGCCTGCACCCCAGCTGGGTGGGCTGACAGCAAATCACTGCATTCAAGATGACAGCATATTGAGCTGGTTTTAAATTTCCTGCTCTCTAAACCATGCTTCAAACTGAATCAAAACACTTTCATTAGAGGGATGAAAATAAATCCCACCAAAGCTGGATTTTATCATGCGGGTCTATCAGAGACGAGCAGACTGGGTTGTGTGGAGTTCAAGGATGTGGCCATCAGTCCCTAGAGCCAAATGGGAAGCTGTGGAGAATCTCTGCTGCATGCCCACATATTAGACTCAGCAAGCACTGCCACCACCAAGGAGGACTAAACCTGGCATGCTGTCACTCGTCTGTTCGGTTTTTGGGAAGCTTTGATTTCCATCAATGCAATTGGGGCTGGCAGCATCATAAAACCGTCTTTGAATTATGCTGAATTTCCAGAACTAAAGCAACATTTTGATGGCATTTCTACTTGTGATCACCATCCAAACACAAGTGTAAGCCTTGCAGCACGTTTGAGAAGGCGGGTGGGCTCTTGCAGGCATGTCCTCACATCGGGGCCAGCACAAGCCCCAGCTCAGGAGCTGCTCCCAACCTTTTCCTTGCCCCCACTGGGAACACCATCCCGGTTAGCTGGTGCTGCCAGCTGGGACAATCTGCCTCAGCAGGATGCATTGCCTAGAGCATTTCTTTTGCTTTCATTTAGCATTCTGCCACCATTCCTGGGAAGACTCGGACTGCATTTCTTGTCTCATAATAATTCTTTCATGCCTTCCCCAGCCTCCATTCCTACAGCCAGGAGAACAGCCCCAGTTTGCTGGAACTCACTCCCTCAGATCAGTGTGGGCATGCGCTGCAGCATGAAGGCAGCACGTTGGGAGAAACAACCAACTGTTGTTTCAAAAAATTAATTTTGTGTTTGTAGCCCTCGGCTAAGCTGAGGCCTGATCTGACCAACATCCTAGGGGGAGAGGTTCCTGTCTGGAGACAGTGTTTTCTGTGAGGAAGTTGAAGATGTCTTTATCAGAGCACAGCTCTCTTCACTATCCAAGCATTATCTGTTTGCAAAAACAATTTCAAGATACAGCGTAATGTACATAAGTCACTGACTGTACTCTTAGCTACAACAGCAAAAATGCACAAGCATTTAGGCACAAATGTACACAAATGCATATTATTATGATTTGCAGCTGCCATAGCAGTTCCTGTCACTGAAAGAGCTAAACTTAATTACCAATCTGGAACGAATCTTGATCTTAAAATAAAAAAAGAGCAAGCTGCCTAAGTGTATGCACATTCTTCCACTCTAAAGAGCTTCCCAAGAATAGAGGGCCAAATCCTCAGCTGGTGTAGGCTAGTATTAAATTTTGATAGCTATACTCAGAGAAGCTAGCTTTTCTGATGGGTGCTAGTTGCAGATCTGATTCTGTATATTTTCTAATCTTTCCATCAGGAGACCATTCAAATCCTGTAGGAATATCATAGGGGTGTGGTTTATTAGTGACCATCTGCATCCTCCAGCACTATTTGCCTTGGCATCTAGATGGAGCTGAGGAGGTCTGGGTTTTATTCCCATCTGAACCTCTAATTCAGTGTGACCTCGAGCATGTCCTTCATCACCTTTGTCATCATTGGTCACAGCATTCAGACCAGAGAAATCAAACTTCAGCTCACCAGATGGAGCAGAAAATGCCCTCAATCAAGACGATTCATTGCACAAACACAAGACTGTGTCTAATCTGCCTCTGAGTGCAGACTTCTGGCTGATGCCTCCAAGTGTTTCCCCTGTATGTTCCCTCTCACTGGCACCCCCGTTTGTCATTGTGGCGATTTCTTGGCTGCACAAGGAATTGTCTCTTCCAGGCTGCAGAGATGGTTCTGTGGGTCTCCTGGTGGTGTTCTGTATGCCACCAGCCATACCCCAGAGGCACTTTGCAGCCCCCTTTTACAGACTGTGAGCTCTTGGCCAGGGCTGTCCTCCCCTGTTTGTATAAGACTTCATGCACTGAGGCTCTGCCTCAGCTGGGGCCTCAAAAACACAGCTATAAAACCAGCTATAAATAACAGCACAGGACAGGGTGTTAAACTCACTGATGGCATCTGAGTCATCACTTCGGCCTCTTGATGGCATGACCTTGGAGGTAGGCTGTTAAGTCTGTAAAAAATGTTTAGAAAAATAATAAAAAAAGGTCTCTCAAGTCCAGTGTCTTGCTCCAGTGATAGCAAAAAGGGTAACAGGAGACTGTTGTTCTAACTCTGTGCTGCCTTTTCAGATCTTGTTTTTGTTTTCCTGCAAGGAGCAGGACTTTATTGGCTTGTTTCTGGGTGCACACATGAAGCCTTTCATCAGTGCATGTTTCAGTAATGAGCCCCTGGATATCAGTAACATTGACACATTCATACAATATCCCGCTCCGTGATTTGCAGCGCTCCTACAGCTCCACACTATTAATGAATGAGTGACTCTTTTCATTACCTTGCCATAGATCAAGTGTTGGCCTCTGATTTTGACAGATGATTCAAATACATCTGGTTTTCCTAACTTGAGACTGCTCAGCTCCTCCAGCTAGTGCTAAATGATGTTGTTTGCTAGAGAAGAATAAACTATTTTGGAGGGACATACAAAAGGCACTTTGACTGCAGCTCAGGCTGGGAGAGAACATGGCTGTGCCTGAAAAGTGGGTCTCAATGGGGAAAAAAATCTACTTGAATGAATTTTTTTCCGGGACTGTTGAGATTTTGTTGGGGAGCAGGCAACCTTTGCATGAAGAAAGTCAACAACGGTCCCATTTATAACCTGTGAGGACCATGAAAGTTTCCTTTTCTGTGCACAGTGAAAGATCCCTCTATCTATAGGGATTCCCCTTGACATTATGTGACAAATGCACCCCAATGCAATGCCAGCAGCTGCATTTTTCTTTGGTTTCTGACATACCACATCCTAAATTTAATTGCTCTAATTTGTTAACATTATTTTATACTTGACAAGTATCCTTTCTAAGGTTCTCACTGAGCCATGGCAGCTCACTCGCCACCTTAATGCCTTTGCAAAACTAAGAGACCCCTGTTAAGTCTGCTCTGGTGCAGCAGCCTTCCGTACCTACTTGGACTAGTGTATGTATTTGCTTAAAATAGGAATAGGATAAAACTCAGGAACAAACTTGAAGGGGAAAAAACACCTTTTCTTCCTCTAGAGGAGCCCAAGCCATAGATCACAGAGGTGGGGTGCTGCACTGTGTCTGACTCACTACTGCAATGCAGTTTAAATACTTTGCCCACACTGGAGCAGTAGTATTCAAAAGAGTTGAAGTAGACCCTTGTCCCCCTACATGGCCTGGGGGAGGCAGACAGTGCCCCCAGAGATGGAACAAGGAACATTTGCACTCTCTAAGTCAAAGGACTGTGGGTGTCTCAACTCCTGAAAAAGAGCTCAGGTGATGGACAAAGGATGGGCAGCAAGGGGGAAGGGTGGCCATCCAAAGGACATGCTCCCAGCTGTGCTTTGGGAGTCTGCTTTTAATGGGCATGAGGAGGATGAAGTTCTGCACACCAGGAGGCACAGCTCCATCTCCCTGGGGAGCCTCAAGCCAAGAGCCTTTTGCTGAGCTAGTGTGGTACCCAGGGCCACAGTAGGAGCGTATTGAAGTTACCAAAAAGTGGCAATTCTTAAAGCTGCACTTGAAACGTACATTATCTTCTGCTTCAACCTCTCCTTCCTCCAGCAGCAGCCCCAGCACACTGTCACAGCCCCTCTGGGCCCTGCCGAGGCTCTACCAGTGACACTCCTATCTGGAAACCTCCAGTTGTTTTGTTGCTTCAAGGACTGGGTACTGTGTCATGGACAAGTACAACCAAAGAAACTTTCAGCTCTTCATTTGCTGCTGGAATAGGGTGCCCACTATGAGGATGGTGCGCAACTCTCCGAGAGACCAAGCTAAAACTGACCTGGCATCTTTGTGCAGGCCTCAGCCCCTGCAGTGTCCAAAGCAGTGGCCCTTTGCAGCATCCCCTCTGCAGGATGAGGGCTGAGCTGTGGTGTTGCTCATTACCAGCTCCCTACTGGAGAAGGGAGAGTCACAGAGACATCAGGCTTTGCATTTGCTCTCAGCGTGAAGGCACCCTGATAGTCATGGCTTTTCTAGGAGGGCTTTAGGCTGAGGAAGCAGCAGCTCAGATAAATGTATCTCATGGTGAAGGGTATCCTGCTTAGCCAAAAAAAAAATCTACAGGAATTCAAATGACCAGGAAAAGCTGGGCTTTGCAACACTAGAAACTTTATATGATGATATATATATCTCCAGCTCTTACCATTGGCCTGAGAGATAATGCTTCAGCCTGGGAGCCTGGGAAGGCTCTTTCCCAGTGCTGAAAAAGCTATAAGGGCTCTTGAACTACTAAAAGATTTTTAGGGAAGCCTCCAAGGTATTTGGGTTTGAAGGGATGCAAAGGGAAATCTTAGGTACTTATGTAGCTACATGCCTGAGTATCTCTAAAAATCCACAATTTATTCTGCAGTTAGTAGGGAGCAGGCCAGGTCTCCACGTTGTCACCTGGATATTGGCCCCTGGCTGCACCTCAAATTCTGTGTCCAGTTTTGTGCCCTGCATGACAAGAAGGACATGGAGGTTTTGGAGAACATGTCCAGAGTATGGAATGGAGCTGGAGCACCACTTTTTTGAGGAATGACTGAGGGATCTTGGGGTGTTCAGCCTGGAGAAAAGGAGGCTCATGGGGACCTTCTTACTGCCTACAACTCCCTGACAGGAGGTTCTAGTGAGGTGAGGGTTGGCCTCTTCCCCCAAGTGGCAAGCAATAAGAAAAGAGGAAATGGCCTCAAATTGCACCAGGAGAGGTTTAGATTGGATATTAGGAAAAGTTTCTGCACTGAAAAGGTGAAACAGGCTCTCCAGGGAAGTGGTGGAATTGCCATCTGTGAGAGTGTTCAAAAAATGTGTGTGGATGGGGCACTTGGGGGACATGATTCAGTGGTCAACACGCTGGTGCTCAGTTAATGTTTGGACTTGATGATGGTTTTCCAACCTTAATGATTCCATGTTTCTGTGATTCTTGGTCTTTACTACCTATGGCACAGGTTCCAATCCTGGTGAGAAAAGTATCTGTGCCCAACTCAGGGCATTGTCTTGAATTGTAGCTGAAAGCAAGAAAAAACCCACATGATAAGGATTTAGGTGTATCCCTAGAGAAGAACAGTGTTTTCAAGACCAAAATGGCATAAAATCCAACAAGCAATAATAATACTCGCCCTTCGGAGCCCAAACCCGCTCGCTAGAAGTGTCCACTAGAGGGTTTCTTGTACTTCCCACCAAAATGCCAGCACTACCGGCTCTTGGAGGCAGATGGGGGGATTCCAGAGGCAGGATGGCAAGGATGGATGCAGGGACAGCCTGCGCAGCAAAGGGACACCACAGTCTGTGCCCACACTGGCACCCTGAGGCAGGACTGGTGCGTGCAGGTGCACATCCATGCATGCTTCCCTGCAAGTTCTGGCACTAGCAGGAGAAAGTGCAGCCCCATCTCTGGGGTATCAACTCTAGAAATCCTTTATTAAAACACACCCATGGCTTTTCCAGAGAAAGTGCATGTACCCAACTATCAGATTCATTTGCCACCTCGTTTAATGGTCAGTTCTCACACTGAGTCTATGCAAACTCACCACCCCCTTCCTGGCACTGCTTTTGCCCCTGTGTTGTGGCACAGCGATGAGCCAAGCCTTCTGCTGCCCTTCTCTGGTTCTCCCTAAAACCTGGTCACACTCATACCAGGAAGGAGGATGAAACTCGTCTCCAGATTTGCCATGCGACTCTGATATAAGAAGAAGAGACAGAGAGAAGGGACAGAAAAATGGTAAATTTTGAGCTTAGAACAGTATTTATAAGATGTCATTTGCCAGATTAATTTCCTACTGCTGCTGTACTCACAGGAACCAGTCAGGTATGTTTCAATTACTTCCCCATGGTCATGAAGACTTGGCAGGTAGATGGATTGATATGAGAAACACTTCTTCACAAAAACATCAGTGGATATTTTCTCAAGTGTTGCAGGTACAGGGTGGCAGGGTGCAGTACTGAAAGCTTTATTAGCTCCTGTGTACAAACCCATAGACTCTCTCCATCTGTCAGGAGTGTGAGCATTTTAAACTCCAAGCACTTGCGAAGCATGTCAGCATCACTTTCCCTTTTAACCATCAACAGAACAGAGCTGGAAAGAGGCAAAAATGTTTTCCTTCAGGCCATCCAAAGGAATGAGGACAAAGGTGAAGGAGGCACTCGCAAATGCAAAACAAAAATCCTTTAATTAAATGACATAGTTTGAGTGTGTTTTTTCAAAATTATAAAATTATAATATAAAACAAATAAAAAATATAAAATACAAAATATAATACAAAACAGAAAACCTCAAAAGATGGCAAAGGAATCTGAAAAAAAAAAATCAGCATTTCCTTAAAAAGTTAAGTAAAAGATTTTGATTTTTAAAAAAATTAACAACAAATGTGAATGCCCATTTTGTCCCAATACAGCTCACGACAAAGCAGTTTTGGTGGCAAATTGGCATGGATCTGATGGCTAGCTGGGGGTCTTTGGCTGGTTGCTGTGCCTGTGCTGCTGAGCCCTGCTAACCCCCACTGGCGTGTGGCATGGAGAGGTGTGATCCCACCGCAGGGTCCTGCGTGTACGCCAGGAGAGCTTTGCCTGTATGACTCTGCATTATCATCAGGCTTGTTTGGGAAATGTCTTGCCAACACTGAAGGCGAGGGTCAGATTTTCAAAGCACGTAGTGCTCATAATTGGAGCCAGATTTCTGGAGGAGATCTGCTCCCATTTAAACACCTAAGGAAAGTGGCTGGATTGTCTCCTCCAGCTGTTCCCGCGGCGGGAAATAAGAGCTGCCACAGGCTGACTCCAGCCCTAGATAAATAATAATGAATGAAAGTCATTATTGGGGATGAATTTGCAAATATTTAAAGTTTCAAAGCATGAATTTTGTTAATTAAATAATGCTAATAATGCAACATTGGTCTGACCTAAAGGTTAATGTAAAATCGCTGTCTTTGGTGAGAATCTCTCTCTTCACAAATTCCCTGAAGTAAATGAAACTTTTTCAGGTTTTATCTGGTTTTGAAAGCTGAACTGATTGAACTGAAACTTTTCTATGGAGTTCATTCATCCCTTCTGTATGCTTTCAGGCAAGCCTGTAGCCATCAAGAAATAATACAGCCTGCACAGATTATGGATTAAAAAATTTACCTTTCTTAATAACTTTGTTCAATCCTCTTTTTTTTTTCTTACTTGTTTTACATGGGACAGTATTGTTAAAGACAGCTATGATTATTTATAGGCAATCCAAGTAAAGATTTTAGAAAACCTGGTTACTTGTGGAAAAAAAATAAATAAATGGAGCAGTCTCTCATTATATAATGTAATTGAGTTTAAATAGTTTAAATACTACCAAAATTCTGTGGCTCTGTGGCTCTTGTTTAATTTGTCTGGTTTTCACTGTATTCTCTTTTTCCCTCTCCAGACCTTTCCATATGCAGTGAGAAACACACATCACAGTGACATGTGTGCTAAGGAAACTTTAGCTATAATATTAGAAAACTTCATTTAATTTGATTGTGGATGTCATTGGGTTCAGAAATATTTATACGATTTTTTAGACGTTTCTAAGTCTACGACTGCAGTTTCCCTCAATTAAAATGTTGAAAAAGCCTTTAAAAGGCAGGAGTAGTGCTGTGCCTTTAGAGAGAGCTTTGGGAGCAAAAATCCCTGTTCTATCATGATCCCTGTTCTACCTTGTTGGGTAGTTTCTGTGGGACAGGATTTTTAAAATGAAGACAAGGTGTCTATCCCTTCATAATCTTTTCAAAACCTGACCTAAGAGTTTGTGCCTCAATTTCTCACCTCTAATTCCATATCAGAGAACTGATGTGATGGGAAATGATTAGACAGTATAGTACTGGGAGAGGTGTGTTTGCCCCTCCCCACAGGGCACAAGGTAAGTCCCAGCACACACACCAGAGACTTGAGTTAGTGGGATAGCACCTACTCTGAGATGTTCCTGCTCTGCCCAAGAAGGTCAGTGATTTCTAAACATGAACGTGAGCTCCCCGCTCACCTCTCCAGGCTGTGAGATGTTTGCTGTGGGATGTGTATCATGGTGAGATTGGGTTTTAAATGACCTCTCCTGTGGCCATCGAGAATGAAGACGTTGCATAATGAAACACAAAAATCAAGTCTCAAATGCACAAGACTAGCGAGAAAAGGAGCAGGTACTTAAACCTCTGCTTAAAGTTTTTGGCTCCATCTCTACTCTCTCTGCACTATTTAGAAAGGTTGGAGAGTTTTGAACCCCCCTGATTTTTGCCTTAGGAGGTTGCTGAGTGCTGGGCTAACACACATGCACAGCTTTTGATAGCCAAGCTGATGCCTCTGGGCAGAGCTTCCCTGCTTTCAGCAAAGTATGAACACTTCACTTCACTTCACTTCACTTCACTTCACTTCACTTCACTTCACTTCACTTTCAGACTTCTCGCCCTGGTCTTCTTGTGCGTTTATGGGCAGAAATGGAGCTTCCTATCCGTTAAAGTCAGTGAATTCCTCCATCCCTCTCCAAGTCTCTTGAAGACACTCCTGATAAGAAGCAGCTTCTGATAGCCTGCAACCACACAGCCCTTATCACTTCTCTCCTTCAGCAGTCAGATTTTCTGCACTGCTTTGGTCTGCCAAGGCTCAGATCTGGATCCAATATTGTAGGTCATGCTGAAAGCTTGATATCACAGGTCGGCAGTGGAATCGAAGACCACACTGTCTGATTGCAACCTTGTCCAGCCACTAAATAACATTCTGTGGAGCAAAAGCCTATCTTTAGTCCTTCCCAAAAAACATCGGGCCTTTGCCAGGAGGGAAAAATGCTGGGAACATAAACATAATTGAAGAACAAAAAATGGCAGGATTGAGAGGAGATATTTTCCAATAAACAGCCTGTAATTTGCCATGGATATGGTAATTTAGCCAAAATAATTGAATTCTGTGTGTTTCCAAAGGGTGTCTGTCAGCGTTGGCACACTTGGGTTGGGTGGTTGGTAATATGATACAGGATCTTTCATCTCGGATTTGCTTCTCTGAGCACTATCCCAATCATTGTTGATCATAAACATCACCCAGTCATAGGCATCATAATTGTTCCCCCCAGCTGGCTTTTTTGGTGGTGTCTGTGAAATCCATGAACATTTCTCACTTCCCAAGGAGAAAAGCATGCTCCCCACATCCAAGAACACCACGGCTGGCTGGTAATCTCATTGGACTGCAAGCTACCCATCTTCTCTTTGAGAGCCTTAGTCAAAATGTATGGCAGCCAGCTCATGTGTTCAAGGGCTTGAATGGCAACTTTCTGATGAGTGGACAGACAGCTTCCCAACTGTTTCTTGAGGGAAAACAGGAAAGAAAGACATCACAGTTGTTTGAATGTATTTTGTAGGTGGGAAAATGGAAAACAAGGCTGGAAGAGAGCTTCAGAAGGCATTTCATATTTCCCTGCCCCAAGGAAAGATTAGTTAGTCCTCACCAAATTCTTACAGAGATTTCTCTAATCTCTTTTTGAAAATATCCTGTGATAGGCGCTGCATGACTTGCCCAAACTCAGTCACTGGCCTTTCTCCTAATACCCGACTGGAATCTTTCTACTTGCAGGGTCAACCCTCTTCTTCTTGTCCCCAGGGAGACATGGGGAATGGCTTATTGCTTTTCTCAAGGAGTGTTCTCTCAGTCAGAAGTCAACCAAATGACGGGAAATGACTTGCCATACTCTCCCTCTATGTAAAACATCTCCCTAGACAACATGTAGGGTTGGGATACTGCTATGAGCAAATGTAATCAATATGGGAGTTCATTTATGTAAACTACATTAAATACTCCAGTGGATACTGAAAATCACAGATTTCATGGAAAT
>NW_008236769.1:12571734-12583670 GCF_000691975.1 Corvus brachyrhynchos | reverse complement strand
TCCTTCTCCAAATTATTTTCTTGGATTCATGGGTGATCTTGTCTATCTCACAAAGGCTTATGAACTTTCTGCCTCACTTGCTAAAGACCACACCTTTTCATCTCAATTTTTTTCCCTATAATTAAGCTAAACTAGATGGAAGAAGATAGAAACTGCTCCCAGCCCCTGCTTAGTTTTGAAGTGTATTGCTAAGTTTCCTGAAGACTTGAAAAAGTACTTCTGTGTCCACCAGTGTACTCGCTTTTCTTAAAAGAGTAGTCAATGGATAAATTGATCCTCTTCCAAATCCCCATTCCTCACAGAGGAGGCCTGAAGTTCACGGAACTTTAGTGGGTGGGATGTACTCATGTCAAAGGTGTACCAGGAATCAAAGTCCAAGTCCAGGTGTGCAGGGCACACCTGCCTATGGCTTGGGCAGAGCCACTGATGCTGGGAGCTGCTTCAAGAAGGCAGAGAAGTGTGTGGGCAGAGACAGTAGGCTGCCCAGAGGGCTTGCAGAGAGATGTGAGGCTGGAGATGGAGACGGATATGGAAAGAAAGGAAAGGTGGGATCAACAGAGAAATAAGAAGGCAGCAAGAAAAAAGCCTATTCAAAAGAAAACAGTCCCATTCTTCCCTAAGAATGCCTCTTCTTGTCCATCTGCTGCTGAACTCTTTTTTGTACCCCTGCACAGCTAAGGGCTGGATCCCCATTAGGGTTTGGGTGCTTCACTGTGCTGTGTCCCCCTCCCAAACCAGCATGGCTATGGATCGTGACCTGAGAACCTCGCAGGTGTTTAAATGAAAAATAAGAACTACCCTGAGGCTGGAAAAGCCCAAACTTGCCTCGCTGCTTTCCAGCTTTGCCATGGAGTATTGCCAGTCACCTTAAGTGACTTTCTGTGCTGTGGGCAAAAGGAGAACCAGGGCCAATCTCTCAGCCCGGTGCCTCTCTCAGAGATGTTATCTGCCTTTTTCTTGTCTCTGTTGGCTTGACCAAATGAAGTTCCCTGCATGTGTACAGCAACGCTGTGGGAGCAGACTCCATTGTTCTCTGGACTGAAACCTGCTGACTATTTAAATAAAACAACTCATTATCTGCCAATACATCCTCTGTAACCTGAATTGCTGTCAGAACATACTGTCCCTACAATCACTTCCCTCCTGCTGGGACATCTTTTCCTGTGTTTACCCATGTCCTTTAAGTAATGCTTAGAGCCAAGTGGCCATGCTGTGAGAGAAACACATATTTTAATGGTTTAGCTTCTGTAAAGCTTGGAGCATACAGCCGAAAGGAGAGGGATTGTTAAACCACAGTGATATGCCTACAGATCTTGCTTTGAATCTATAAGGATGTTAAGCAAAGTCAATTTGATAAGGACACTCTCAGACTGAGTAATTTTCCTTCCTTCTCTTTAGAGGAAGAGCTGAAGAGGTTGTGAGTGGGACAGTGGGTTGCAGGGTATCTATGCAGCATTGTCTGGGTGCGCAGTGAGGCCTTGAAATGCCTGTAAAGACCCTGATGTGGCATAGCCACAGACCTAGCCATAGATCTGACAGGAGATCAGGATATTCAGGGATGGTGAAATCCTGGGGTAGATTCTGATAGTGATGGATTCATTACCTTCATTTCTGCAACACCAAAGATCTCTCTAAGCACCGCTATCACATGTTACAATCTTGATGAAGAGAGATAATCTTCATTTCTTTCTGACATCAACCTCTTTAACATATCACAAAAACCTTCTTTCTTCAAAATTCTGCTAGTAGTCTGTCTGCAAATAGATACAGGGCAATAGGCTGTAAAAAACCTGGATCATAAAGGCACATATATGAGGTTTTATACATGGGAACTTCTGCTAAACACTTTGCCTGAGCTCCATCTGTTTCTATGCACAGAACAACCTAAAAGTAACAGCATCTGCCCTTGGAAATTCCCTGCAGGAAGAACAGGAGCAGGTGGTTTTGCACAGACACTGGATTTATGCAAATGCACTTTGATTCTCATGTGAACACAAATGAGAGCCAAACACACTGCTTTTATTTCTCCATATTTAGAAAGGTGTGGGGAATGCAACAAAAACCTGTTCTTTTGGTGTTGGAAACTCAAACTTCTCACACTGCACCGTGTATTGCAGTCACAGATTTTTGCAAAGGTGGGCAGTGGCCAGAGCAGTTCCTTGCTTCCCTTAAACTGAACCTGTAAGTACACAGGAAATTGTCCTTCAAAGCCAGCAGCAACGTGATTCTCAATAAAAGTTATGCCAGGCAGGGAGCTTAGTATGACATGGATCACACAGTAAAACAGCAGTGTGGGGAGGGTAAGTGACTACATAAAATTAAAGCTGAAGCACAATTTATCCCTTTTCAGGAAAAGTAAGAAACTGCTGACTGTATAATGAGAAAACTAAACTGCATTGGGCCATAACTACATCAAGTGCTGTTACAGAGTTTTTGTTAATGATGGGTTATGACGGGAGCCATATGACAGTTGCTACTGTTTGAACAGTTTGTTGAGGCAAACACACACTTCACCATGATGTCTGATAGCCATCATGCTGCAATTCCTAATGGGACTTGCTTTTGTCATTGTACTTTCCTCCTTTCCAGGGGACTATTTTTGTTTCGCTTTCCAATTACAGCAATTCCATTCAGATCTTGGCTCTCCATCAGCCACGCTGAAGGCTCCGGGCTTGAGGAACTGTGAAGTAATTCTATATCCTCTGAGGCTTCAGAGAGGAAATAGTCACAGATTTATTGGGCTTTAAGGCAGTTTGGGGAGGAAACCAGATGAAGGCATCCTGCATCCTGGCTTGGATTCATAGGAAACTCAGTATGTGTTATTGCACATTAAATATGTCACTTAGAAAAATTATTTGGGAATAAAAGTAGGATGGATACTTTGAAAAAAATTAATAACAAAATGCACTTTTACGTATACAATTCAGCATACAACATATCTAAGGGTGTAAAGTTCTTTTTTCATCTGCTGCCCACATGCACTTTTATTATGGAACAGCAATTGTGATTTGAAGTTATTTATCAAGTTGTCTGGGCCAACTTTTTATGGTATCTCAAGTAAAGAATAGGTGACCTTTAAATCAGCATGACATGGTTGTGCTCCTATATTACGTTTCAGTGAAAAAAAGTTTTCTTTTCCAGTGATTTGGGTCAGCACAGCACTGCCTATCCATGACTGAAGCAAGGTACTGTAAATGACAGTGCACCATTGTGCAAGTGTCCAGTGTGAGGTCAGACACCACAGAAGCCAGAAATCCACCATGCTTGGAGGAAGAGCAGTTCCCTCTCATCTGGCTGATGCATTGATGGCCATGGTTTGTTGTGGTTCATCTGGTTTTCCTTAATTTTTCCCAGGTGCTATCAATGAACTCATTGATAGCTGTTTAGGAAGAGTGTAAGAAGGTTTCAAGAGATATCCCAAAGGCAGATCTTCAGATCTTCCACCGTGTCACTGCTCACTGCAATGACTTTCATTGCTTCTCTTTTCCCTCACGGTTCAATAATAGATTGATCTACAGTGTTTGATCCATGTTGCCCCCTGAATGAGAGGGAACCTATGTGCATGTAGGAGGAGCTAACCCCTTCTATAAAGAGCATTAAAGGTGCCTCTTTAGGATGTTTTACCTGCTTTCGCTGCTCCTGCTTGCCTAGAGCTCTCTCACTCTCTTAGCTCCTGAAATGCAGTTTGCTGAACTCACTGGGGATTCAAATGAGAAGTGGAGAAAACCAGTATAAATATTTTGTAAAGCTGTGTATGAGGTTATTCCTGGCTTAACCAAGATAAGCAATATCACAAACTCTTGATTTTTAGTAGAAAAAGCAGAAGGGAATGGGAACAAGAAGGGCATGCTTTGGGATGAGGAGCACAACTGCAGACAGGGAGAGGGCTTACAAGATACCAAACTGTTGCAGCGGGGATTACTGCAACAAGCATATTTCAAACCAGAAGTTCCGTAGAAACGAAGTATATATGGACAGATTCGTGGTAGATGTTTCAGAGATGTTTATTTCTCCAGCCGCATGGCCGGGGCTCTCCTCAGGAACTCCGCAGTCACGGGACCCGAGGGTCCTTGGCCACACCGAGGAACACAAAACAATCAATGGGAAATGAGGCTGAGCAGGGGCAGGGAAACTCCGTGTCTGTCCCCTCAGGGCCCCTCTCCCAGGGCTCCATGGCAGGGGGGAGGGACCCCAACACCAAACCACTCTTCTGTGCTCACAAATGTGATTAGGACAGTCCCATCTCTAGTCAGCAAAAATGGGATGCTCTTTAAAGGAATAAAAATGAAATTTAATAACCAAAGTCAGTCATGCTACTTCTTGAATAAACTGAATTTCACCTAACTTTAGGTGTAGACTACATGGTGAGTTGCCCTTGGCTCTCCTCATGGAAAGAAAAAGGCTTTTCTAGGACAAGACTCATTTTGCTAGAAAGTACCAGGTGAATTTAATGACCCAAGCTGTTGAAGCTCCTATTTTTCTCCACAGAGCATAAAACAAGCTGAGGGTGACTAGCTATACTGTAGTTAAGTCAGAAGGATTTTTGAGATTATTTGATGGGACAGATATACCCATACAATTTACAACTTTTAAGGTTCATAAATTTGTATTTAAACTATGAAAAACTCAGAATTGGGCATCCAAGGTTATAAAGTTGGCTTGGAAGAAATTAAAGAAGAATTGAAACTGAAGGGTTTGCCTTACTCTGCAAAAGTGAGAGCTAGGGTTATACTTTAAAAAAGTGATCTCATTACATGTTTCTAGGAGCTGTGGCTCTGAGTTCTGCTGTCTTCTCAAACACTGAGTCATGACTGCATCCTCAGAGGCAGTTGTTTTGCTGGACTTGTCTAAGCCCATCTGAAGTAATGGAGCTGCAAAAACATCAGCAAGGACTAAATCTGGATGTCATGAGGCTGCACATAAGAGTGTTTGGCCTCCACCACTGGTGGTGATGAGGCAAAAGGGGAAAAGAACACAACAGGGAGTTGGCAGAGCTGCCAGGAGAAGAAAAAGATGTGTAAATGCATAGCATTTGCTACACAGTGTAGGGAGAGACCAAGAACATGGAGTCCCAGGAGGAGTGTCCTGACATTTAGGGGAGAGAAGGGTTTTGCATTAACATCTCTTCCTTTATGCATCTCAGCATGCTTTGCTTTATTTGAGAAAATGGGTGAAGATTGAGCTACAAGCATCATGATACCCTTGCTCAGATGTGAAAATGTCTCTCCACATTTTGGAGAAAAACCCTGTCATGCCACAAAAAATGTGGCAGTGCTTACAGCTGAGCTGTGCCTCTCCTGAGGTGCCTTCGAAGATAACCTCATGGCTTCCTGTCCATCTGTATCCATGTTGGTTCTTGTCCTGCTTATATTATACATTTTTTTAGAGGTGGGAACATTCTTTTAGTAATATGTTTGCAAAGCGTTTTCCACTTCAGGGCTTTCAAGGGGTCACTGCAACAGTAATATTATGTTCTGTTGGGACAACCCACCGCGTTCCTGGTACAATCTGATGAGCCTGGAGAACGAGTGGAAGTCATTCTGCAGAAAATATATCATTTTACAGTTCCAGGATCCTGCAGGCCCCAGCATGACATTTCTACACCATTTGGAAATCTGTATGCTGAAGCTGTGCCTGTACCAGTAAAGGCAATGACCCTGGGAATATCCCTTTTTCCAGGACCAGCTGCCTGTTGGGAATAGTTTCTGGAGTGCTCTACCTCCCCAGTCTTACTGGGGCATCACCTGGGAAAGCTGTAATTGGCACAGAGTGAAACTTCACAACGGACCATTTTGGTGACTTTACAGGGTGACTGATTATGTTTCATTTAAACTACCAGTATGGGCATAGCCACGGGTCAGAGAGAGGGGCCCTCTCTGCAGGGTGGCATAAATGGAAAGGCACAGGACCCTACTTGCCATCACTTTTACACCTGTACCAACAGATATAAAAATTTGATCATGCTGGGCACATCAGGCTTCCTGAGTGGTGAGGAATGTATTCACCTGTACATGAACTCAGTTACTTTCGGGTACCTCATTGACAGAACAACCAATGGAATTGCCTAATCAATTGTGTCCTGTAAAACCTGCATCATGTTTAACCACTAACTTCATTGCTTTTCCAATGTGCCTGAATGATTTTCCAAGTAACAGCTGTGTGAAGTCAATATAGTGGCATATGAACCAATTCAGCAGCTACAAACAACACTTTATGTGTTACAATTTTCAGCCCTCACAGAGTATACAGCCCTAAATTCAGCTGGTGGCCTATTTTGGTATGTAGCTGTTTTTGCAATGCTGCTATAAATTTACAGAAATTTACGACTGGGGGACAAGAGGGAAGTTTTTATAAATATTCATTCACATTAAGTTTTTGAATGTTTCCTTTTTTTCATTAAGTAGATGGTCTTCTTACAAGCCAGTCATTCAAAATAAAGATCAGTTTCTAGAGATTCATGATCATTGGGTATCTCTTGAATTCTATTCCCTGAGGACTTGTGGTTATGCCTAAACTTTTGACAGTGCTGAAATAATCTGCAGTGCATGAGGGGACTATAACATTGGATGCTATTAGTGTATTATGCCCACAGAGAATTTTGTGGATGAATTGGCCATATTCAGCAACAAAAACAAGAAGTAGAAAGCATATGCCCATTTCCATCCATGACAAAGGATTTTGTGAGAGACTAATGGTCGGGGTCCCTGGCAGCTTATGGGAAGGGATTTGGGATGAGCTTGTATTCAGAAGCTGATCCTTGTGACTGGGTACACTTTGTGCACTTTATCTGTTTGTTCTGGGCATCTCTCAGTGACTGATATCCACTTATTTGGGAAGTGTCTTCAAAAAAGTACTTTGGGATGTGTGATCACAAGGTTATTTCTAGACATTGTTTTCCAGAGAACATCGCTGCAGCTGGCATTGGCTGAGGCCTCATGCTACATGGGGAACTGAGGGAGAAGAAATCAAAATACCAGACAATGCATTAGGAGGTGCTTGTGACCTGATTCATCTGAGAAATTAATTTTATTAGACAGTATTTTGAGTAACAGTTCAAGCCCAGATGTCTCATTTCATACTTGCTAAAATAAGACATTTTGAAAGGCACTAGTTCCAGAAGACATTTAATTTGTGTGACTGTGCCTTTCAGCCTTTTGAATTGTTTTCAACTTAATTCTTTATTTTGAGATGCATTTAGCCTTCAGATGTGTCAGCCTGGTTAAATGATGAACAGGAGCTTTTTTTTCACTGGCATCAAACTTTTCTCTCTCCCAAAGGTCAGGATTGGAGGTGGAAGATATTTTTCCCTTGGTATATATATTTTTAGCCTAAAAAATGCCGGTCTGGATCAAGCAAAATCGTTTACATCTTACTTACAAACAAAGAAAACTCCCCAAAAATTAACCTGAGTCCACCTGACACAAACTTTTCCATTCAGGATCTTTATTTTGGTCAGCAGACTTGGGCTACATCATAATTAATGTCTTTCTACTGAGCTGCACAAATGTGGCTTCAACATGTGTCCTACGTTGGTGAAAAAGGCTGTGCTCCAACTTCCGTGTTTTCTTGTGTGTTTCCACTCCTTCTGTTTCATTCCACGATGTACCTGTCACCAGCCTCATGACTTAGCTGACAAAATAAGTATTTCTCAAAAAAATCTGTCAGCTCTGCTAAAAGAGCAGCTTGTCACAGCAGAACTGTGCTGAGCTGCCAGGCTGAAACTGTCCTTTGGAAAAATTAGCTTCCCATGGAAAATAAGCATCAGCTTCCCATAAAATATACAGTCTTGGGACAAAACACTTCTCGGTTCAGACTTGTTTAGCCTGAAGTTATGGCAGCATGTAGAAACCTCCAAGGACTGGTCTTTGCTGTGTATATCATGGTTGAGTTTAGTTAAATCGATTATTTACAGGGTAGGCATTTTTCTCCTATGCTTAAGTCGCTGAGATTGCAACTTCACATACTGCAGTTATTGAAAAAGCAGTGAAAAATTGATCAGACCACATTCAGCAGCCCTTTTCTATACAATGTTTACCAGCATCCAACAGAAACAGCTGTTTTTCACAGCTGGATCAGCATCCTTTGGGTTTTGTGAGGAAAATTGCTGGCCTTCCCTTGCCACAGAACGGGAGTGTTGCTGAGCCTGGCAAGCTGAAGGACATTGTCCAGCATCCACAACACAAGTCACAGTTGACAGACAGAGCTCCCTCTGCCTCCAAATTGCAAATTACTGTGGCAGTTGCCACAGTCCATCAGCAGGGATTTCAAGAAACACAAAGAAGCAAAAAAGGAACTACTGCACTGGAGACAGTGCCAAATGTTGCCTCAGGAAGGAAGGAAATCCTTAGTGTGAGCCCTAAAAGACGCAGGCTCTGCTACCAGCTGTCACTGGGGGACAGTCTGGCACAAGACACATCTTCCACCTCTGCCTCAACTTCTCTGCCTTATAAACATGGGTAATGGTGCTAATAGTCCTCTTTAAAATAGCTCAGGATTTTCTAATAATAGTAATGATTATTACAACGTTGCCATCATTTTGATATAATGATTATTGTGCTAACATGGCTAGGAAATTGAAATTACTTTGTCTTATTTTAATTTCCCTCTTTTAAAATTTTTGTTACTCCCATTCTTATAAGACAGAAAGCTGCTTGCTTTGGAATACCACTCTACATTTAAAAAAGGAAGAAAACACAACAAACCATAATCCAGCAACAATAGTCCACGTCTTGCAAAAGTACAGTTTAAGTAAAAATATTTGCAGACAGAAAAGATTAAATATTAAAAATGTGATCACTGACAATAAGCATCAACTTATATTTAAAGGATTTTAGCTCTGCTTACTGGAAAGTTTCAGGTGTCCTTCTATATGAAGACATCAGATAGTTGAAGCTTTTCATGGGAATTCTAAAAGTACCTACAAAGATGGAATTTTGGGTAAGTGGGGAAATGGTGAGACTTGCCTATCCTGGAACATCTTGAGAGACGTACTTACCCCTCACACAGTAGCTCAACAGTTAAGCATCCATGTGAGATGTGGCAACCTGCATTCAAGTCTGCTTTGCTAAATTTAGACCAGGGTTTTGATCCTGACCTTCCATCCCATGTTGACTGCTCTCTTTTTGGGTGTGGAAAGCGGTTTTGCTCTTGGTCAGTGAACACTGGGTCACCCACGTGACAAGCAGAATAGGTTCTTCACTGTAGGCTACCAGAAACCAGGCATTTAGGTGGAGATGACTAGAAACATGTGGGATTAGTTTACACACGTTTTGTCCACTGGGAGAGTGGCAGAATTTGTGTGCTGGGATCCTGCAGCCCATGACAGCACTCCTATGCTGGGCTAAGGATTATTCTGCAGATAAAGGGCTCTGAATGATCTCTTGTTCATCCTGATGTGGAGCATATTCTATTAAACAGCAAAATCTCACTGGGACATAGAAATCTGCCTTGGTCAATGAGTCTCTCTAAGGCATAGAACCATGGAATCAGAATATTTTGAGCTGGAAGGTCCCATAAAAGATTATTGAGTCCAACCCCCTGACTCAACATACAAGGTTGTCTTCAAACACCAGTTTGATCTTGGCACTACATTGACTGAGAAGAAACTGAATGGTGTGTTCCCATGTGATTTCACGTATTTTCCACTGAATCACTACATACATAACACAAACCTTACTTTAGAAACTTGGTCCAGGCCCTCATGCTCACACCCCAGTCATGCTAAGGGTCAGAACCTGAACAGCATAAATTTGCCCTTTTCCTAGAGCTCTAAAATGCCTGCTATAAAACATGGCAGAGGGAGTTACTGACAAATGACAAAACAGGTTAAAATAAAGTACAGGCTGAGATTTTAACATTTGAACAAACACACGTTAAGCCAAAACAAATGTTAATTGATGTCTAATTTCTCATGGTAGCTATCTGATGGATAGCTTATCCGGAAGCTGGAAATGAGAAGAGAAACTTGCCTTACACTGTTTGAAGGCAGCTTTGAAATTAGTAGGTTGCACAGTCCAGCCTGGAAAAATGGGAGATGATGAAATAGCTTCACTTAGGGAAGACAGGGTTGGCTGGAGAAAGCACCAAACAGCCAAGTCTGTGTCTGCAGACAGGGATGAGTTAGTTTGGTTTAGCTGGAGAAGTGTGGTGAGAGGCTGTGAATACCTGGGCTGTCACTACAGAAGAGATAAATTCCCTCTTGCTCCACATCTTTGGACGATCACTGCCATTAGTGAAGACCAGGATGGTGAGAAGACCTTACAGGTTCTCTGAGCTAATGGTAAGTGGCTATGCAGAGAGAGGTGACAGAGACTTGAGTCTTCTCTAGTTTGGACAAACAGCCACTTCCATCTTCTCCCATCCTTCTCTGGCACAACAGGACAAAGAGCAAGGAGAAGCATTACTACACCAGCTAGATACTACTGCAGGAGATGGCATGGACAAGTCTGTATTTTCAGGTAGTTGACTTACTTTTTTTAAAAAGCCACACTATCAACAAAAGCAGCTTTACAAACTGAAGTAAAAGCTCCCTGGTGAGATCTAAAGGCTGCCTCCTAAATTCTGGGAAAGTTCATTCTGAGTTCCAGGCACGGTGACTCAGATTCACCTCTAGCAGTCAGACGAACTGTACTGCAATATTCCCCAACACATACTCTCAACACTGCTGCACAAATAAATCATCTTAATCCACCTCTAATTGAATGTATATTTTTCACGTTTTTGAAATGGTTCTAGTTTCATTCCATACATTTTTTGTTATAAACTCAGGCCAGTTGTGGATATTAAATTTTATATAAAATACTGAGTTGAACCTTTCTTTGGGCTCACAAAGCAAACCCCAGCGCTGCGAGTGGGAGGAAATGGGTTTGTTTACTACTCCAGGAAAGTTGGCTCTACGTTGCCATGATGGGAAACACTGAGAAAATTGCTTATCAGTGGCCAAAGAGTTATTGAAGAGAGGATGTCTTTCTCACTATGTTTGTGGATGTTGTGATACAAAACAAGGAGGTGAACCAAAGGCTAAGAAGGAAAATGGGCCTTGCAATGGCCTCATCTCTAGCCTTGCTTCATCATCCATTTCCCATAGGATAAATCCCCACATCTTATTACTGCTGTGCTCTTAGTGATAAGCAAGGACAGCTGCTCTGGACACCTGTGAAGTAGCTTGAGGTACCCATGTGTGAAATAGTTAAAAAATGCCTTCCTCATTGCTCTCACGCTGTATTTTTGTTCTGTGGCACTGCTTTTCCATCTGGAGGAAGAAACTCCAATGTGATAACCCAGTTTTACATCAAAATAGTAACAGATCTTTGGGGTTGAGAAAACCCAAAGTTCTACACAGACGATAGGGGAGCAATCCTGTGTCCTGTGTGTTATCCAGTGGAGGAGCATCTGCATCCCACAGGAACAAGCCTGGTTCAAGTCAACCTCATGCCCACAATCTAATGAGTTTATCCTTGTCCAGTGAGTCAATAACTGTCCTGGGAGCTGACAGCTCTGAATTACAGCATCAAAGCCATGCTCTGAGGACATCAGGTTCAACAGGAGCATGTCATCTCTTCTATAGAGCAGAAGCAGCTGGGGATGTGCCATGTATTGCCAAGTGATCTAAACACTCTCATACAGCACTCCTCTTAAGACAAAGGAATCTTATCTTGCCAAATCACCAAAAAAATCCTTGGAGATTTGCTTCTTCATTTGTACTGGCCAGATCTCAGCAGCTGAGTGGCAGAACCTGACCCAAAATTTTTTGTGAACTTTCCCATCTTTTGTCTCTGCTTCATGTGGCTTGAGAAATATATCACAATATTCCCTCTCCTGTTGGCATCTACAGAGCAAGGGAACAAGGGGAAGAGGGTCAGAGAGGTAAACATGAATCAGAATTTCTCCTCCAAAAATCATGTTGCGTTTGCGGAAAGAGATCCATTCCTCTTTCC
>NW_008236769.1:12561949-12571567 GCF_000691975.1 Corvus brachyrhynchos | reverse complement strand
TTCCCTTTGACTTTTACTGACCTAGATTAGATCTGGAATAACAACCAAATAGTCATGAGAGAAAGGATAACAACTTGTGGTAAGAGGAGAGAGAGGGGATGGGTGGCTGTGGATGGGCCTGGAAAGGCACTTCTGGTACTGGTTCTTCTGCTCAGCATGTGCAGCTTCATCCCAGGGAATTAAACAGGTGCCTGGGTTTGTGCTAGAGCTGGATCCAACCCCACTGCAGTGCCAGGGCTCTTCAGCTATGTCAGCACTGCCTGCTTTGTTCTGTGAGCAGGACTCCTGACAACTAGCAGAAACACAGTCACCTCTGATATCCTTTCCTTTGCAATTAAATTATATTTTAGTGTGTTATCTTCTACTTGGGACATTTCTCATTCATTTATTTGCCTTTAAATGGCTGTTTCCAGCACTCTGTCTGCTCTGCCTGACATATCCCTTATCTTTTTTCCAAGGAGTGGAACTTCCTGGCTTTCTTTAAAAACTAGATATGTGTCTATATGCATAAATCCCTAAGCCACAATAATTTCACTGCTTGGTTATCTCTAGGATTGCCATTTTCATTTTGTGCAGCACAAGAAAAACAGAGCAGAGTTACTAAAGCAGACAAGCTTTAGCTCTAGAATCTTGCAATGGCTGCAATAGCTTTTAGTTTCTGATCAACTGGAGAAAAAGCTGGAAGTTTTGGAGCCTGTTTTGCTACTGTGTACACACATTTCTGGTCCCAGCTGTACCTCTGAAAGAGGTTCCATTCCCCAGCTGATGATTCCTCTATCTCTGCACTTTTGCCATGCCCTTTGTCTTCCAGCAAATTGGAGCACACAAATCTGGTCTATGACACTTCAACAAGTTCAGCCGTGTTAGCTGAGCCCAATATTTGAAAAGGCTGGATCAGTCACCTCGGCTAATTTTCCTAGGGGTTTTCAACAGGTCATTCATGTGAACTGCTCTGCAAATGGGGCTGGGGGGTTACCCCTGGCAGCCTCTGTGACAGAGGACATTATCTACCAGCATAGCTCAGTCTGGTGTGCTTGCCAATGAAAAGCAAAAACAAAACAACCTCTGCTCTTTGGAGGTTATTGATTTCTGGCATTTTCTATTCAGTAGAGAGAGAGGAGTACCATAATCCCCTACTGAGATAGATGAGAATTACTATATATTGGAAAATGTTTTTCTTTCCATTGATTATAGGAACTTTGTTAGAACAAAGATCAAACATTTTTTCATGGTTAAAGCCAGGCCAGATGTCTCCCACTCAGTCACTACATGAATTGGCATTATAAGAGCTCAGATATGAAAGGCAGCACACCTGTGAGCAGCATGAAAGCAGACAGGAATACCCTCCAGTATGAATCCTCTGTAACTTCCACGGGACGTGAAAGGAACAGGCGAGTGGAACTGCTTTTTCTTGCTTAAACACAGTCCCTACCAACTATAAAAGAGTTGTTATCTCTACCCTCTCCTTAACAGCATCCTGGGTGATCACTAGATGAGCTGAAGAGAAGCAGAAGGAGAGATATGGAAGGTGCTGTTACTCCGTTCCATACAGATATAATGGGATGAGCTTGTGACCCCATACACACAATGACTAGTACAGCTGAGCCAGTGCAGCTGGACAGTTCATCCAGTTTATTCTCCCCCAGATTGAGAACCAGAAAAAAGAACTCAACACGAAGAAAATAAAATTTAAAAAATACACAAGAAAAGAGGAGTCTGCCTCTTCCTGCCCTAGCTCTCTCCCAGGCAGTTCATCTTACACTGCTGCTCCCTCCTGGCCCACAGGTCTCAGGCTTGGACTGTGCATGGGTACAGAGCAGTATGCTGTTCAAACAAACCAATGCACCATTTGAGATGCCTGTGGCCCCTGCTGTGTCCCATCTAGATATATTAATAGGTCACAAGCTAAACCCGGGTGTCTGCTTGCTCACTTTTTGAAAATAAAGCTTATGTGCCAGGCGTTGTCAATAAGGTCACTCACACAAGGCATCTATTTAGTCTCAGAGTCGGAAAAGCCAGATCAGTGGTCTGGGGAGAAGAAACAGCTACTTGAACTTTATAGGTTAAGAAAATCCCCAGCTAAAATGGATCACCGTTGTTAAGTTTCCAGTTACATCCAAAGAAATGTCAACACTGATGTCTTGCAATCGGGATGGTGAGTAATTTTACCTACGCACACTTTTCTAGACTTTGGTTTTACAAGGTGTTCCCGGATTGGAGCTGTATTGTTTCTTTGCAGGTCCAATTTGCAGATTCTAAGTGCAAAACAGAATTTCTTTCTTTCACTCATTTCTTTTTTTATCTAATCTACTCTTAAAGAGGAGGCTCAAAGTCTCCCGGTTTTTTTTAAGCAGCAAGTCCTTGCTGGCAAGTGGGAACTGCAAACAGGATCTTTTGGGCTCAACTGACTTGTTTTTAAAAGACTCAACTGAGCTGTGATTTCAAATTAAAAGTGTGCAAAAATCAACCAGTGATTCAGTAATTTTCTGTTCTTGAGCTTGCATGTGCAATAATAAAAGTCGGTCTGGAAGGACAGCTTGTATTTCTCTACCATGATTTTACAGAAATTAATTCATTAATTAACTATGGCTTTCAGAATGCAGATGAATTATATTATGACAGACACAATCAAAAGCCTCACTGAGGACTGGCCAAAAAAAATCACAGAAAATGAACAGAACAGTGGCAAACAATTTAAACCAGTCAGAGCTCAAACATTGGTGGATTTATCTAGGATACCTACCACATGGGTTGGCTATTGTCCTTATTCTTTTCCTTATTACTTATTTATGTCCATATATATGGATGATGTTTAAAAGAAATCAACATTACATGCAAGAATATAGACACTAGACACACTAAGATGATTTCTTTTTGTTGGTTTATACAGACACTTAGGTCAAAGACAAAAATGTTTATTCACACCAATGACCCAGTCTCAGCTTCCTGATAGACTCATCAAAGGCCATAATTACTTTCCCTGAGACCTTTCAATCTGCCCCAGTCTTACAGCTGGAGGAGGAAATTGCTTTCCCACTGTGGGAAATTGTAGAAGGTTTTGATTGCTTCCTCCTAGTCAGAGGGATCCTTGGGATGTATCATATTACCAGCTTCCAGCACCCACCACAAGGGCTCATGGAGAGCAGGGAGGGCTGTCCAGAGCTTGGCCCAGGTATGGAGTCAGTCCTTCAGCCAGGATCAGTCACAACAGACTTGAGCTGAATGCAGATGTGGCTTTCTTCAAAACAGTGAAGAAAAAGCTGGTGAATTACTGTGGGCTTAAGTATAGGGGTTTTTTTCCCCCGTCTCTGAGATAGGAAAAGCCTTAGTAGAAAATGAAGAGAGCAGTAGTTTCCCATGCAGCCCCCAACTTGGGAAAGCAGGTGGAGTGGAGAAGCCACCTTTCAATTGTGTTTTAATGAACAAGTTGTTTGCTCTTCCATGTCCTTTGATGAATGGGTGTTTTCCTTCAAAAGCTGACGTTTGTCTTTCATTACGCCCAGCATATGCTCTACTAGGCAGGACCGTTTTTCTACTCTAGATAAATAAACATGAAAATGAATTTATCTCCCAGAAGCATGTTCTCTTTCAAGTCTGGCACAAGCCTGCCCTCTCCCCCAATAAATCTCTGGGTAAATGTGTACTCCTCAGCAAGCCCTCCCCCTTACATCAAATGGAGACATTTTGTAAGCTCCCATCTCCACACAGCTCAGGAAAGCTGACTCCAGGCACCTAGAGACAGTGATTAAACTACGACTCACAGCTGAATTTGAGAGCTCTTTATCATCAAAAAGAAACTTTTCCAAACCAGAAAGCATCCAAACCCTTTTCCCAGCTAGTGGTAGATAGCGTTTTAGCCCTCAAATTATGGGGCTAATGTGAAACAACACAGCCTGCAGGCTCTGGCATGGGATCTGCTGTTGGATGGAAGTTGGGTAGTGTAGTATGATGCCAGCTGAAGTCTCCCCTTTGAGAAACAGACTGTTCCTTTGGTGTACAGGCCTGTGGATAAAGCTGGTTAAATTTTCAAAGGCATTTTGGTTTCCTTCCAAACTTAGTCCTATCTGCTGTTTGCACTTTATTGGTTCACAACCTGATACTGCACAAAGTTTTTTTGAGCTTAGACATGGCAAAACATGTCCAGAAACGACAATTCCTGAACCTCTCTGTCACTGCATGCCTTAAACCCACTGAAATGTACACTGAAACCAAGGTACACTGAGAAACTTCGCAGTTTCTCACCTTCAGCACATGAGGGACATGTCTCTTGAACCAGTCCAGACAAAGAGAGAAAGCTGGGTGATGGCCCTTCACATTTCTGGACAAAAAATCACTCAGCCTTATGTCAATGAAACTTCTGCAATCTGTCAGTATTTTCACAAATACCACAAGTAGTTTGGTCAAATAATGGCCCTGATTCATGAAGGTACTTAAGCATGTGCTTGACTCTGCCTGCACTGTTGGTGTCTCCTTGAAGTCAGGGATACTGAGGCATTATCTGTGATTATGTGCATGTTTAAGTGCCTTTGAGTGCTTAACTGATGTCTTGAATAGGGCCAGTATTAGTCATTCAGTAACACCTGTCCTACTATAGCAAAAATAATAAATCAACCTGGTCAAGCTGTCTCTGAGCTCATCTATGAAGCGTGTTGTGATGGCGACCACTGAGAGTGCAGCTCCTCAAGCAGATCCTGACTTATTACAGGCACATTCCTGATGTGTGGGAGGTGGAGAGCATTCCAGGACTTTCTGAGAAGCTTGGCTTTGAAACAGGATGTACAAACTTGAGATTAATCTGTTCCCCTCACTCGAGATTTTGTATTCTGAGTCCTATAAAAGAAATTAGTTCAGCATAAATGGGTATTGTGCTCCCTGAAGCTTTCAAGCTGCATTGCAAACACATAACTCTTTTGTAAGTCCCTGCTAAGTTTCAACCTCCTTGATTAAAGAATAGCAACACTGAAAACAACTCTAGTCATTGCAAAGGTTGTTGTGGTGGCTTGGCCTGGACTATCCCTCGACCTTACCCTCAAATTTGCACCACCCACATATCACTACCACTGCTTGCAATTTGTTTCTACTTTACTTCACTAAGTTTTACTCCATCCACCCCCCTTGAGAAGGATGACTTTGTCTGGCTTGCTGATGATTTCTTTCCCAGTAATGTTTTTATTGAGCATATGAAAGTGTTAAGCTACGTCTCACTTAGGCTGCATTCTGCTTTTAACTGGATTACCATACAGAGAATGTTACAATGAGGCTCCAAGGTCTGCCGGGTCAGCTTGGTAAATGATAGCACCTCTTGAAGCTATAATGGATGAGAGTATCCTTGATAAGATTTGACACTTGTACTATATATTCTGTCACAGCAAACATTTTGCTTTTTTCTTGATGTTTTTAAGGCCATAAATACTGGTCTCTAATGTTAAGTATGTGAACCTCACATTAATCACACTGCCAGGGAGAGCAAAGAGCTTTGCTCATAAGCTGAAATGGAGCACAGTTAATCGATCAATGTTCTGTAATGAGGACTATTATAACAAAGTATTTAGGTTGATTTACTGATGGGCTACACATCTCTGGTAATGGTCACACATCAGTAAAAGAGCAAAGGGACTATCTGGATCACCAGGAGTTTGAGATTTATTGAATAATGTGAAGATCCCTCATTATCTCTCCTGTAACGTTCTTAAGCTCATTCTTTATCAGTTCACTTTCTCAAGATCAGTCTGCTCACTGGGGCATCACTGCCCAGTTTACATATTGGGGTAGCCTGGCCCCTCAATTTCAGTATTTTCAAATACTTCCTTCAGTTTCAGAGACAGGACAAGCAAAGGCAAAGGTACTTAGCTGATTTTAGAACTACCTCAAAATAAAGAAAGAATTAAAAAAAAAAAGCTGAAATCAACCAGCCTGAACAATACTTTTATTTAGTTTTTATACTGTGTAATCTGTGTCTAGCATCCTCCCACAGACGTTTGATCCCTGGCAGGAGCTGTTGTCAAATAGATACAGAACACATCTCCCACCCCTACCTTGAAAATTTTAAATCTGGATATTATCAGGTAGTTAATCAGAATTACAATAAGGTAATTATTATCGGGTTGTTAATCAGAGTAGCAATGATAGGCTCAGGAGGCAGGAATAATCTCACTTTTTGCTTAGACATTTGCATTAGAAATACCTACACCTAATTAGCACTTACCCATCTTTGCCTTGATATATGGTTCTTGAACACCCCTGGAGCATTTTTAAAAATGCCCACATGACAGCCAGTGAACCATACTCTTAGAGGTATTATTTTTCCTTCTCATGAAAGATTTCTGCCATAGGGTCACTATCCCTGTGCAAGAAGCACCAGACAGTGCAGTGGCAAGTCTAGGAGCTAGACCTGGGGGGACCTGTCCAGGGGAAGAGTTCCAGATGTACATGGTGGGAAGGCAGTGACAAGTGAAGAACCAGGTCTTCTAAACCCCAAACCAGTTTATTTAAGGTGCTCTGAGACAGGGTCAATATTCAGAGTACCCATAAGACTAGGAATGAACGCTCCTCCTTTCAGCTCTGCTTTATCTAGGAGAAACTTCAACATATTAATATAAACATACTTTCTTTAGGATGCTTCTTCTGGTGGGTGTTAAAATGAAAACACCAGGTTTACACACAAGCTACTCACCTTTCCCATATGGGACCACCCGTGGATCATCAACACAAGTGTGAACATGGACAGTCCCTTTATGGTATGGAAATTGTGCTTAGAGGCATTTTGCTTGCTGCAGGTGAATTCAGTCTTGATGGGAAATCAGTAGGTGTGATTTTCAGAAACAAGCTCATAAAACTTTGAGTTCATTGAGGGCATCAGGTGAGTAGAGCAGTCTTTAAAAAAAAAAATGTAAAAAAAATCCTTCCTCCATTTACACAGGCAAGCATTGGAAAGAACATGACCTCTCAGGAAAAGAAGAAAATTAGTTCTCCAAATATCATATTCATCTGTGGAGTGTCAGGCTTCTCTTGCCACTGGATGCAAAGCAATCACCCCAGCTGCACACTCATCAAGGCAGGCCAAATTTGGTTGAAGAAATGGGACAGGAGGAGCATTTCTTCTAAAAGGTCATCAGTAATACAAACATACTTCTTAAAAGACCTTCTTAGTCCCTGTCTGGCTCCGGTTCCACAGAAGAGATGATTGTGTACACCCTTGCCTGCTCTGTCAGCACAGCTCTGGTCTGTGCTGAACACGTTGTACCACCACTCACTTGTAATGAAAAGCTGTTGCCTGCTCCAAATTGGCCAAAGGATGAGAAGAGATGCCAGATCAGAAAATAGAAATGGCCACAGAGTGTCTGGGACAAGAAGTGCCACTGTATGAGGGCAAGCAAAAATACACTTTTCTCTCATTTGGCACATTCACGGGCATCAGCCATGGATGAAGACCCAAGAGGAGAAAGTGCCAACAGGAACCCAGACTGCAGCCCCTGGGGAGAGCAAAAACAGTTGGCAGGCATTTCTTGCTGTACCTTAAAGACCATTGGTAAGCTGTATTTCTTTAGCAGACTGAGAGATTGCTAGATTGAACAAAGGGATAACACAGGCAAAGGTGTTAGAAGATAAAGCCAAAAGAAACATTCAACCAAAAACTAATGTATCATTAACATTTAATAAAGTGCTTTGCCTTGCCTTCTTCAGGATGTAGTAAAGACTTTTCCCCTACTTTTTCTTCTTCATCTTCTTTTGCTCATTTTCCCTCTCTCTCTGTTTTTTTCTTCCCCTAGCTTCCGCATCTCTTGGATTTGAATGCACCAAGAGTTCTGGATCTGAACTTGAATTCAGATCCATATTTCACCACTTGCTTCTGTTATTCTAGCAGGGGACTCTGAATGACAACATGCTCAAACCATAGGAGAGCACAGGCCAGATTTCAACCTGTGTGCTGGGGTTAAGTGTCAGATCTGATTCTTGTATCTGACAAGGGCTAAATAATACTAAAAGAGACTTAATTTGAATTTTTGGAGGGATTGAAAAGGTAAGTTGGTAAGGAACAGTCCAAGCCTAAAACCCCCAGCTCCTTCCCAGTGCATCCAGATCCCAGGAAGTTCATCATCTGCTGCAAGTCTCATATAGGAAAGCAATCCTAGGAGTTCTATATATTTTAAACATGCTGCTGTTTGTTGGCTAGTGATCCTGACAGGAGGTTTTTTAACCCATTTTGGAGGAATGACCAAAATTCCGACTATCCCCAGAGCACTGGGAAACTGTAAAGCAAACAGCATTTCTCTCTTGGTATGGAACACCTGTGAAGCCTTTGCTTATCTCAAAGGTGCCAAGGAAGTTAAAAGTAATTTGTAAACATGCCTTGGCCTGATTTATCTGTTGCAAATGCTGTTATACAAGCAAGGGACACAATCACTCAAGGTCTTCTTAGATAGCAGAAAGAGTGAGGCACCACCAAAAGATCCAAGGCAGACCGACTCAATCCGGGCAACCTCTGCACACTACTGAGTAAGTTTAGCTTGGGTATTTAAATGAAATATCTAGGTTTGGAAAGAAATTAGTCTGGGTTTGTGAAAGTGCTGTATTCACTTTTTGGTAACGTCACTGCCAATGCAAGTGCTTAAATATATCATCAGAATCTTTCACTTTACGTTGACCTAGACTGAAAGTTAAAACTATGATGTGGCAGTGTTTATGATGATTAATGTTTCTGAGTGCCTTATCCAGAATTGCTAATTTGCAGGTAGGGATTGATGGTATTTAGGACAATGCTGGAAGTATTTTACCTTGTGCAATCTTGGAGTAGGAAAACCCTTGAATGGAAGGCAAGGCATGTTACACTTTTGGCAGACAAATCCTTCTGGAAATAGATACAATGATATTTAAAATAGCCTTGCTTGATTTAGGTTTATTCAACAAGCCTGGAGGGTTGGCGATAGCTCAGAGGATATATGGCTAAGTATGGGCTGCCATATATTCTGTTCTTTAGAGACTTATTTCTCCTCTGGAGTCACGGCATGTGTGCTCTCCAAAAATCCAGCTCTACCCTCAGCTGCTCTAAATCAAGCAATCACCCTGGGGCTTGGTTTGCTTATGTACTGAGACAGTGAAAAGGGCACTGGTACAGACAATATTGGGCCCCACTTCTCATGAAAATCCCAGCCATGTTTTAATGCATGTCTGTCCACTGAAGAGCCTGCTTTGTATAAACAGGCTGGTGAAACCCCAAGAGCAGAGAAATATATTTTGGGTCCAAATTTGGAGTTGAAATAGAGCAGAGCCATCAGAAAGAGCGTAAATCATAGATGAAATCCCCACTTAACCCTGACAATGAGGTCTAATGAATAAGTGCCCAGCCCTGTCTTGACTTGCAATGCAGTGCTCCCCTGTTGAGCTCCACCAGGACCCCCAGATTCTCGCTCCCTCAAGCTGCAGAGAGACTTCTTTGAAGGGCAATGAAAACTATGATTTATAACATTAAAATTATGATGGGGCCCAAGCACCTCTGTTCTCTGACACCTCCTGGATCAGCCTTGCTGATCTCCAGCCCAGGCACTACACAAGTTGTCAAGTGGGAAGGTGTGCGGGAGGACCGACACTCGTTATCACTGGAAGGGCAGGGAAAGGAGC